>NW_026652283.1:96103715-96258740 GCF_009828535.3 Hylobates moloch
GGCCTGCTGAGGGGGAGGGGGAGGGGGGAGGGATAGCATTAGGAGATATACCTAATGTAAATGACAAGTTAACAGGTACATCACACCAACATGGCACATGTATACATACATAACAAACCTGCACGTTGTGCACATGTACCCTAGAACTTAAAGTATAATAAAAAAATTTAAAAATTAAAAATTAAAAAAATCACTTTAATGTGCAAAACTATTTTTGCAGTGTTCCCTCCATCTTCTGCTTCCCAATACCTGTGACAAGTCTTGACCACAAATACAGAAAGAGAAGTGTCAAAATAGGAAAGTCCAAATGAACAAATTAAACTGGAAAATTATATGATAAAATATTATTTATTTCCAAAAACTAAATCTGCTTTACACGATAAAGTGTTAAACAATAACAAAAACTTGACAAGTCATATATATCCCAATAGATTTTGTTTCATATGAATTAAAATTTAAACAATTATTAGATGCCTTTTTTTTTTTTTTTGGATACAAGGCCTTGCTCTGTTGCCCAGGCTGGAGGGCAGCGGTGTGAACACAATTCAGCACAGCCTTGAGCTCCTGGACTCAAGGGATCCTTCCACCTCGGCTGCCCAAATAGGTGGGACCACAGGCGTGCACCACCATGCCTGGCTAATTTTTCAAATTTTTAGTAGAGATGGGTCTCACCATGTTGCCCGGGCTGGTCTTGAACTCCGGGACTGAAGCAATCCTCCCACCTCAGCCTCCCAAAGTGCTGGGATTACAGGCGTGAGCCACTGAGCCCAGCCTTGAAGTCTTTGTAACAATTGTAGAATATGAAACTAAAATCTAAAAATTAGGAAAATCTCAGAGAATACATTTTTTAAAAACACTGTTACATCCTCCACATCCAAAAGGCTTTATGTAAAACACTTGTCTTTGTGATTCACACAAAAAGCGGATGCCAATTCCTTAAGTGAACTGATGTGACAGGAGAAACTCAATGCTAGTATAGCCGTGAGTAAGAACGCTGATCTAATTCATGTCTTTATTAATTCCTTCTCATTTCAACTTTGTGAAAGAAGGAAAGAAGAAAGAGGGGAGAGAAGGCTAGGCATGCCTACCCTTTTCCGTAGTATCTAACCCAGTGCCAGGAACAACAAAACACAAGTCATTTATAAGTGCTCAAAATCCTTAAAGTCATAATAAGAAAGAAAACTAATTTCCTAACATATATATGAGGAAACACATAAAGATACACTATACATTACAGTACAATCCATAAACAGGTTGAGAGAAACTGCCGGGTTTTAAAAGTGGCTCAATTTATCAGTGGGGTGACCTAGGCAAGTTACTTTACCTCTCTGTGCCTCAATTTCCTCATCTCTAAAATAGGATAAAGGTATCTTCATCACAAGGTTGTTGTGACCATTTAAGATTCTTAGAAAAATTTCTACTGCCTCTAGAGTAATAACTATGTACATAAGTACACAATAACTATTAGCTGTCATTATTATTATAGAGTAGAAATAAATGGCTTAATTGAAGAAATTTTCATTGAGAAATAGTTCCAAAATTAATGTGCCAAGTCATTTATATCAACGGCTAAAGTTTTGTTTAGATTCAAGCAGTTAAGGAAGTGTAATGTGATTTAGAACACAGTTCTGGGGGCCAGGCATGGTGGCTCACGCCTGTAATCCCAGCACTTTGGGAGGCCAAGGCAGGAGGATCACAAGGTCAAGAGATGGAGACCATCCTGACCGACATGGTGAAACCCCATCTCTCCTAAAAATACAAAAATTAGCTGGGCGTGGTGGTGCATGCCTGTAGTCCCAGCTACTTGGGAGGCTGAGGCAGGAGAATGGCGTGTACCCACCCAGGAGGCGGAGCTTGCAGTGAGCCGAGATCGCGCCACTGCACTCCAGCCTGGGCGAAAGAGCAAGACTCCGTCTCAAAAAAAAAAAAAAAAAGAATACAGTTTTGGGGATGACATATATATGCAGCCGCTTCATCCCTCTCCCACCTGCACCAACCATTCCCCACTTCCATGGAAGCCTAGGCACCTTATCAATCAATTAAGCTCCTATGAATTAAATTCTTAATGCTTAAAGATACACAAAAAGCAAAGCATTATAAGTTCAGCAAAGCAACCACTAATACAAAACTACAGTAAATGCTTTTATTTTAAAGTAAAGCTTTAAAATTCACAATAGTGAATGAGGGTGGGCTGTGGGTCAGAACGAAAGAAGTGGAAGAAGTAAAAATAAAGGAAAATGGATGACAGGAGGAATATGAGACTTCAGAGAGCTGTGAAAAATTAATTCCTGGATATTCTTTCTCCTTGCTACAATTGTTAGGGCTTTTCTCACATATAACATATAACAGTAAATTACTGCAATATTTGAAACACTTAAATCTTCGTAAAATTCACTTTCTGAAACTCTTGCCAGCTCCATTAATTTGTCACTTAAAAAGAAATTCGCAATTTAAAAAAGAAACATACACAAAATAAAGGCATTACATGGTACTGTGATTTATGGGTGATGTTCTTCTCCTGCCAGCAATAATGCCACACATTTGGAAGTTGCTTTTCCAGAGTCAATGAGAGACACCATCCACCTCCCACCACCATCCCTCTCCTTGGTTATTAAGAAAAAAGCTGAGCCAGCCAGGATTCCTAATGATAGTTTTTTCTCCATGAGGCCAGCTGGCACTCGGGGAGCACCCTGCATTCTCCGCTCATCAGCACTTCCACTAAACTCCTGCAGATAAGGAGAAAATCTCCACTTAATTACTCATGGTTAAAACAAAACTAAGTATTTCCCTATTATCTACGCCTACCGCCATACCTCCTCAAGTGTTCTATACCAAGGGTGTGTCCCCAAGCAAGGAGTCTAGCTCCTCTCTTCTCTTACACCCGGTGAAGGCCTCTGGAGAATTATGCCTTTGGTTGGCAATTCTCTGAACTTGTCTGTTCAAGCCAGCACCTCCGCCGAGTGAAACCGAGTAACGTTTTAAAAACGAGCTTAAAGGGGGCCAGGTGTTATGCCCACGCCGTCTGAAGTTAACTGAACAAAGGTAATGATTTAAGACGTTTACAATGCACTAATTATAAATTAATTAAATCCCTTAGTGAGGGTGCGGCACTCAGAAAAAAAAACCTCCAGCTTAATGCCCTCTATTTTTTAGAAAGGAGGGGAGGGGGTCTCTAAAATCAAAAATTTTAATTTCCACGTGCTAAAAAACCTATCAGAATGCTGATTTTGAAAGGAAGATATATGTCTTATATTAGTTACATATAATTGCATAGAAACAAAACTGGAGGCACATAGACTGCTTTAGCGTAAATATAAATACATATGATATCCATATATAAGATTTTTTTTTTAACCACACCCTCCTTGGGTGGCTTCCCAGGCTCTCTCGGGCCAAACAGCGTCACGTCGTCCGGCGGCCCACTGGGTGGGGGTCCGGGCTGTCACCCAGACTCCAGCGGCAGGGAACGCTGCATCGCGGTCGCCCCCCGGCCAGCGGGCGCTCTGAATCCCCCAGGTTACCCCTCCCAGGGCCCGCCCAGCCCTGCCCTGCCCAGCAGCCTCGCAGGCCGCGGCCCGGCCTCTCCACGACCCCGGCGCCGCCCGCCCGACCCTAGCGGGCGGCGGCGTGGGGACCCAGCCCGGTAGGGGTAGGGCGGGGCGGCTGGGCAGACGCGGGTCCCAGACTCACCATGGCCGAAGAGCCGCGAGCGAGCCCACAGCCTGAAGTCACACGGCGCCGGCGACGCCCGTTGTCCTGGTGACGCCAGCCAAGCGCCCCGCCCCGTCCCCAAGGTGGGCTCGGAGGCGGCCATTGGTGGCCGGCGAGCACGTGACCCGCAGGGGCGGTGCCCTTTGGACCGCCCACCCCTCGCCCCCGGCCCTGGAACTGGGCCTCTTTCCCTCTCCCACTTTGTATCTGGTCCATCCTCTCAGCCTGATCACCTTGATGATCCTCACCTGACAGATTACCCAGCCGTGGACTGCCCAGCTGAAAGAGACCATGGATTTTTTTTTTTTTAAAACACGTTATACAGGTAACGCATGATTATTGAAAACATTTTAAATTACCAATAACAAGAATTTAAAAGGATAAAATGACACTCACCCCAGCACCTGAAGTAGCTACTGCTCAGATTCCATTCTATCTGCTTCAAGCTTCCAATGAGTTGTTATAATATACTATATTCTTAAAAATGGTGGCAAACCATAGGTAACTGTTTTATAATCTACTTTTTTAGATTAAAAATGATTATCTTGGGGCCAGGAGAGGTGGCTCACGCCTGTAATCCAAGCACTTTGGGAGGCCGAGGCGGGCGGATCACGAGGTCAGGAGATCAAGACCATCCTGGCTAACACGATGAAACCCCATATCTACTGAAAATACAAAAAAATAGCCAGGTGTGGTTGGGGAGGCCTGTAGTCCCAGCTACTCGGGAGGCTGAGGCAGGAGAATGGCGTGAACCCGGGAGGTGGAACTTACAGTGAGCTGAGATCACACCACTGCACTCCAGCCTGGGCGACAGAGCGAGACTCCGTCTCAAAAAAAAAAAATTATTATCTTTGCATGCCACTTAATGGAATAGCATTCTATGCATGCTGTCTAATTCATTAAATCAACTGGCAATTTGTTGAAAGTTTTTAATATGGTTGAAGGGAACTCTAGATATCCTGAAATCCAGCCCATTAACTCTATGAAGAAGGACCCAGTGCGATGGGACACTTGTAATCCCAGCACTTTGGGAGGCTGAAGCAGGAGGATTGCTTGAGGCCAGGAGTTAGAGACCAGCCTGGGCAACATAGCAAGACCCTGACGTGAAAGAAAGAAAGAAAGAAAGAAAGAGAGAAAGAGAGAAAGAAGGAAGGAAGGAAGGAAGGAAGAAAGAAGGAAAGAAAGAAAGAGAGAGAGAGAGAGAGAGAAAGGCCGGGTGTGGTGGCTCATGCCTGTAATCCCAGCACTTTGGGAGGCCGAGGTGCGTGGATCATGAGGTCAGGAGATCGAGACTATCCTGGCTAACATGGTGAAACCCTGTCTCTACTAAAAATACAAAAAATTAGCCGGGCATGGTGGCAGGTGCCTGTAGTCCCAGCTACTTGGGAGGCTGAGCCAGGAGAATGGCGTGAACCCAGGAGGTGAAGCTTGCAATGAGCCAAGATCGTGCCACTACACTCCAGCCTGGGCAGCGACAGAGTGAGACTCTGTCTCAAAAAAAAAAAAAGAAAAGAAAGAAAGAGAGAGAGGGAGAGAGGGAAGGAAGGAAGGAAGGAGTTTTGGTGTGTTAGAA
Source organism: Hylobates moloch (assembly GCF_009828535.3). Classification (NCBI taxonomy): domain Eukaryota; kingdom Metazoa; phylum Chordata; class Mammalia; order Primates; family Hylobatidae; genus Hylobates; species Hylobates moloch. The sequence goes on from NW_026652283.1 coordinate 96,109,000, forward strand.
ACAGAAAAAAAATGACAAAATAAAAACAACAACAAAACAATAAAGTTACAAAAAAGAGAAAAAGAATTTTAAAATGTAAAAAAAAATCTGTGAGGAAGAATCATATTCAACAGCTGACCTGACATCTCCCCCGGAGTGCCTAATAGACATCACAACGTAATATGGCCCAAATTAACCTCTTGATCCAAGTTTGTTACTCCCCAGTCTTCTCAAAGCAAAAGTCCCTACTATCCTCTTGATTGTTAAGACAAAAACCTGGGAATTGTCCCTGATTCCGCTGTTTCCTCACACCTCACTTCCAGTCCATTATCACATATTCTTGACTCCACCTTAAATTCTCAATCTATCCACTCTACAACATCTCCACCTCACAACCACTATTGTCTCACCCAAATTCATCTCCATATGTGCTATGATTTGAATGTCTGTGTCCCCTCCAGACTTTATGTGAAAACATATAAAATGTGACAGTTTTAGGAAGAAGACCTCAAGGAGGGGAGTAGGCCATGAGAGCTCTGTCCTCATGAATGGGATTAATGCCCTTATAAGAGAGCTTGAGGGAGGGAATTCAGCCCCGTTTTGCCTTTTCATCCCTTCTGCCATGTGAGGACACAGCAATCCTCCAGAGGATGCAGCAACGAGACACCATCTTGGAAGCAGCGCAGCCCTCACCAGGCACCAAACCGGCCAGCACATTGATCTTAGACTTCCCAGCCTCCAGAACTGTGAAGAATAAATTTCTATTGTTTATAAATTACACAGTCCTGTGGTATTTTGTTATAGCAGCACAAGTGGACTATGACCCCATGTCTTCCCTCCTGCACCCTACACAACAGCAGCATTTTCAGTGGCTTCTCATAGCACTTAAAAAAAATACAGGCCGGGCAAGGTGGCTCACGCCTGTAATCCCAGCACTTTGGGAGGCCGAGGTGGGAGGATCACCTGAGGTCAGAAGTTTGAGACCAGCCTGGCCGACATGGTGAAACCCCGTCTCTACTAGAAACACAAAAATTAGCCAGGTGTGGTGGCGGGCGCCTGTAGTCCCAGCTACTTGGGAGGCTGAGGCAGAAGAATCGCTTGAACATGGGAGGCAGAGGTTGCAGTGAGCAGAGATCACGCCACTGCACTCCAGCCTGGGCAACAGAGCAAGACTCTCTGTCCAAAAAAAAAAGAAAAAATGGTCTACCAGAATGGTACACAATGGAGGCCTTGCCCACTGCACCAACTCCATCTCCTGTCACTCTTCCCTCATTCACGCCACACTAGCCGCACTTCTATTTCCTGAGGTTCCTCAAACATGTCAAATACTTTTGTACTTAAAAGCCTCAATAATATCTGCTTCCTTTTTATGGAATATTCTTCCTGCAGAACTTCATGTAGGCCCTTCCTTCATTTGATACAGGTCAGTTATCTCCTCAACTGTCATCTTCGCAAAAGCCGTTACTGACCTAAAATAGCTCATTCCGGTCACTCTCACTTCGGTCAGCCTCTCTCATTTAACTCTGTCTTGTTCTCAAAGTACTTAGCCCCCCTCAAAATTATCTTTTATACCTTTCTGTTTATTAATTACTTCCTGTCTCCCCGCTCTGGAATTCAAGATATCTATCTTGTTCCATTGTGTATTCCTAGTGTTTAGAACAGTTCCTGGCTTATAGTAGATGTTCAATAAATACCGATGATTGAATGAATGAACATCTATGCTGGGACTGTATGGTCAGTTTGAAGATCTGAATAAAAATGTGACTTGATAGAGTAGGGAGTATAATAGAAAATAAATACTGTAATTACTGACAGCCTTTATTTTTACCTTTTTATTATGAGATATAAATACAAGTAATAGAATACAAATGTACATTTTGTTAAAGTGAACACTTATATAAACACCACCCAGTTCAAGAAATAGAACATAACCAGGAACCCAGATGATCCTCATGTCTACTCTCCTAATGTGAATTCCCCCTTCAACTTTTCCCCTATAGGTGATCACTGTTGTGAAATTTATGGAAGTCATTTTTTTGCATTTCCTTATTCATTTGTTTTATTTTTGTTTTTTTGGAGAGGGATGTCTGGCTATGTTGCCCAGGTTGGCCTCGAGCTCCTGGGCTCAAGTGATCCTTCACTTCAGCCTTCTCAGTAGCTGAGACTACAGGTGCATGCCACTGTGCCTAGTACTTTCTTGTAGTTCTCTATAAGTGTTTGTACTACATTTTTATAGCTATAAAGTATCTCACTGAATGCACACAAGAATATATTTATCCCTTCTACTGTTGATAGGCATTTGGATCATTTCCCATTTAGGACTCTTATGAATGATGAAGCTATGAGCATTCTCCTAGTGTACATGGACACATTTCTCTAGACGACAGTCTCTCAATCTTAGCACTTTTAGCATGTAGGGCCAGATAAATCTTTGTTGCTGGAGGCTGGAGGGAGAGGGTAGTCCTGTGTATTGTAAGATGTTTCACAACATCCATGATCTCTACCCACTAGATGCTAATGGCGCACCCCAGTTGTGAAAATCAAAAAATGTCTCCAGGCATTTCCAAATGTCCACAGAGCGGCAAAATTGCCCCATTTGAGAACCACAGGTCTGGAATGTCAACAAAGAGTAGAGTTGTTGGTTTACAGATTTACTACATAAATCTGAAGAAATTTGTGTTTCCAAATTGTTTTCTAAAGTAGTTATAACAGAAGTGACACCACAGAATTAGCGGAATAGGGAGCTCCAAGAATTGGTCCCTCTACTGAAGCAACCATTAAGTGGGGAAAAATGGACAGAATCGACATTTCAGACTCTGGAGTCTAATAAAACATTTAGGTCAACCAGGGAGTGCTTAATAAAGAGGCAGCTGAATTTTGATAGGAAAGAATTATGGGGGATTTTGCTTGCCCACCTAGCACCCCCTACTCCCCAGCCTGGTGGTAGTCTTATGGATGGTGGCTTGTGTTCTGATGCAGCTTGCTGGTCCCAGGCTCAGCAATATGACCTTGTTCTCAAAACATTTTGGTTATGCATTTGACCGGTTTCTGCATTCTCTAAGGCAGCAGTTCCCAACCTTTTTGGCACCAAGGACCAGTTTTGTGGACAATTTTTCCATGAACTGGGATGGGGGATGGTTTCAGGATGATCCAAGCACATTACATTTACCGTGTATTTTGTTTCTATTATCATTACATTGTAATATATAAAAAATTAATTATACAACTCACCGTGATGTAGAATCAGTGGAAGCCCTGAGCTTGTTTTCCTGCAACTAGACAGTCCCATCTGGGGGTGATGGGAGGCAGTGACAGATCATCAGGCATTAGATTCTCATAAGGAATGCACAACTGAGATCTCTTACATGTGCAGTTCACAGTAGGGTTTGTGGTCCTGTGAGAATCTAATCCTGCCATTGATCTGACAGGAAGCAGGACTCAGGTGGTAATGCGAGCAATGCGGAAAGGCTGTAAATACAGATGAAGTTTCACTCAATACCGCTCATCTCCTGCTATGCAGCCCAAGCCCAGTTCCTAACAGGCCACTGACCAGTATTGGTCCATAGCCTTGGGGTTGGGGACCCCTGCTGTAAGAGACTGACCTGGAAGTTGACCCTTAATTTTACCTCCTCGGGTTGGAGGGCTTCCTGCACAGGATCTGATGGAAATATTTAAAGACATACACTATCCACCACTGCCTGGGGCAAGAAATGGAGGATGAGGCAAGCAACAGACAGACCCAAAAGGCTGTGAATGAGGAGGAAGATTCTTGGGGGAATAAGAGCTTTGGAGGGCTACAGCATATACTGGGGAATCTGGAGTATAGTATACATGCACAGGCCCAGATGCATGATCAGAAAAGGCTTAAGAGGATCCTAGACTTACACTTGTGGCTGATCTTTGGACTCCACACAAGCAAGAAATGAAGGCTAAGGTAGGGTTGCCATCAGCTTGGCTTAGCATTGAAGGAGTGTCCTAGCTTAGACCCAGAATGCAAAGACCAGAGGCACGGTCTTGTGGTTTTGTGGGTGTTTTCCTTTTTCATTTTTTTCTGTCTCTAGGTATTTAAGGAAATCTCTTTCAGGTCACTAGTCGACTGCTAAGATAACAAAACAGAGACTTCAATGAGCACACTTGACAAGGAATACAGTCTTTGCGAAAACAATTTGGAAACTCATTAAACAGGTGGATGGCTGCAGCCCTCAATAATGAAAATTAAAGCCTTGGGTAGAGTCTTATTTCCAGAGTTCCACATTATACCATTCAAAATGTCCAGTTCTCAGCAAAATAATTACAAGGCATGCAAAGAAACAGGAAAGGTATGGCCCACTCACAAGGGAAAAAAAATAAATTCACAGAAACCATCTGTAAGGTACACGGATGTGCTTTAGTCAAGGAATAGGCTGAGGCAGACATCCAGGCCTGCATGACACAGCAGGATTGGTGCATAGGCGCACACCTCCACTTGTTATATAACCTGTTTGTGTTAAGTTCATACTTGGCTCAAAGCCTGTAGAAGGTATAACTGCCCTGCTGACAGTGTGCACAGGGCTCTCAGGCATGGCTTGACATGGTGCTGGTGCCCAGAGAAAGACAGAGGGAGAACCAGAGCTGTCCGTCTTGCAGACGAGCCATGGCATGGCTCATGCTGGTGCCCAGAGAGAGAAAGAATTAAGCTGCTGACCCTGAAAGCAAGGCAGAGCTGGCCGTGCCCCTACAGGCATGGGGGTGGCAGGAGCCACAGAGCCAGAGCAGACAGCTGAGATAAAGACAGACAGTGTGAGAAAGCTGGTGTAAGTAAGCTGCTGATGAGAAAGCTGTTGATGAAAGCTGCTGCTGAATAAAACAATATTCACCTGCCTACAGCCCCCTGAGTGTTCTTTCAGCTAAATGCCCATCCACCCGCTCCCCTCAGACCTCAGCATGGGCCAGAACCTGACCCTGAGTGGACATTTGGCATAGTCGTGGACCTAACACCATCCCTATAAAATCCCAGACATTAAACTTACTAAAGAGAGACTTAAATCCACTATCTTAAATATGCTCAAATAACTAAAGAAAATCCTGAACAAAAGAACAACAGGAAACCAAGAAAACAACATATGAACAAATAGAGAATAGCAATAAAGAGGTAGAAATTATAAAAAGGAACCAAATAGAAATTCTGAAGCTGAAAACTGCAATAGCTGAAAAAAAGTTTCACCATGGGGGTTTAGCAAGAGATTGAGCAAGCCGAAGAAAATCAGTGAACAATTGAAGTTATTCATCTGAAGACTAGAAAGAAGAATGAGAACATGATAGATAGGAGACAGGACTAATGTGCATCTCCCACTTGGACAGACTGAACAGCATGTGGAGGTTCACACTGTGTACTTTTGCTCCAAGAACCACAGCAGGAATGTGCCAGGAAGACCGAAAGAGTTCACAGATCCTGTGGAAGAAGCGGCTCGTGGCTGCAAACTGTGTGAGACAGCTAAAAACCTGAGTTCCCAAAGTATGAGAGGGGAAAACCTGCCTTGGAACACACATCCCCACTGGGGAATCTGCAAATCCAGATCGCAGGAGAATAATTTAACCTTACCTAGAGTTGGAATGGATTTAGGGAGCCGAGCAAAATATTAAAATACAAGAAGCGATGAGAAGAGCCCTGTAGGTACTCCCAGTCCCCAGCTCAAGCCTAGGTAAGCCATCCCTGACTCTACCTCACAGGGGTCCTTGGGGAAGGCATGCAGCAGAACTAGGTAGGGGTCACTAGGTAGGGTGAAAGAAGCTTCCAACTAAATTTTGTAATTTTTTTTCTTTTTGAGATGGAGTCTTGCTTTGTTGCCCAGGCTGGAGTGCAGTGGCGTGATCTCACCTCACTGCAACCTCTGCCTCCTGGGTTCAAGTGATATCCTGCCTCAGCCTCCTGAGTAGCTTGGATTACAGGCATGTGCCACCACACCTGGCTAATTTTTATATTTTTAGTAGAGACAGGGTTTCACCATTTTGGCCAGGCTGGCCTTGAACTCCTGATCTCAGGTGATACACCCACATTGGCCTCCCAAAGTGCTGGGATTACAGGCATGAGCCACCATGCCCAGTACTGAAATTTGTAATAATTTTGACTGAGCACAAATTTTCCTGAGCAGAATCTGGGGGGCAAATGGGAATTGCTGCAGGAGCCACAGCCAATTGTGTGGACAGGTGGGGAAGGGCAAGGCCTGAAAGCCGTACTTACTTTCTCAGCAGTGAGGCTCGTAGTTTGGGGCAGGGTCTGAGCCCCATGCTCATGCGTGGGGATCCTAGATATAAACTCAGCACCGTTGGCAGGGCACAGCAGGAGTGAGACCGGCCTTGCTGGCTACATGGGATTTGGGTGAGGCCTGTCACTGCTGGCTTTCCCTCACTTCCCTGGTGACCTGTGTTATGCAACAGGGGCAACCATATTCCCCCTTGGAACGTTAACTCCATTAGCCTGAGAACCATTAGCCATCTCCCACAGTGGCTGGAACAAGCCCTGCCCAAGGAGAAACTGAGCTCAAACCCACCTAACCCTGCCCCCACCTGATGTTTTTTCTCTACCCACCCTGGTTGCTGAACACAAAAGACACAAATTCTTGGGAGCTTTATGTCCCCGCCCATCACCTGAGAAACCCAAATATTTATCCTGGCCAATTTAGGGCACGCTTATAATTCCCCTTCTACTACTGCAGCTGGTGCTCTCTTGCCACCTCCTGGCTGGAGGTCAACCAACTCAAGCCATTACAGAACTCATGACAGAATAACCCTGCTCCAAGGAAAGCTAAAACAACAGCTAGTTCCACTGCCTGCAATATCCTGGCCTACCAGAGGTCCTGAGTCTGTCCATATGACACCTTCACTGCTGGAATAACCAGCATTCAACAAAACCAGCACACTAAACAAAACTACAACCAAGGACTATTACAGAGTTTACTTCACTCCCCTGCCACCTCCAATAGAGCAGGTGCTGGTATCTACGGTAGGGAGACCTGAAAATGGATAACATCACGGGACTCTTTGCAGGCATTCTCCAGCACCAGCCCAGAGCCTGGTAGCCTCACCAGGTGGCTAAACCCAAAAGAGCAATAACAATCACTGCAGTCCAACTCTCAGGAAGCCCAATCCCTAGGGGAAGGGAGAGAGCACCACATCAAGGGATCACCCTGTGGGACAAAAGAATCTGAACAGCAGCCCTTGAGTTCCAGATCTTTCCACTGAAATAGTCTGCCCAAATAAGAAGGAACCAGGGAAGTAATTCTGGTAATATAACAAAACAAGGTTGTATAACACGACCGAAAGATCACAGTAGCTCCCCAGCAATGGATTCAAACCAAGAAGAAATCTCTGAATTGCCAGATAAAGATTTCAGAAGATTGATTATTCAGCTACTCAGGGAGATACCAGAGAAAGTTAAAAAATAACTTAAAGCAATAAAATGAAAATACAGGATATGGATGACAAATTTTCCAGAGAAATAAATATCATAAAGAAAAAACAATCACAGCTTCTGGAAATGAAAGACACACTTAGAGAAATACAAAATACACTGAAAAGTTTCAATAATAGACTAGAATATGTAGAAGAAAGAACTTCAGAGCTTGAAGCCAAGGTTTTTGAATTAACACAATCAGACAAAGACAAAGAAAAAAGAATTTTAAAATATTGAACAAAGAGTCCAAGAAAGTTAAGATTATGTTAAATGACTGATACAGTTTGGCTCTATGTCCCCACCCAAAGCTCATCTTGAATTGTACTCCCATAATTCCCACATGTTGTGGGGGGGACCCGGTGGGAGATAATTTGAATCATGGGGGTGGTTTCTCCCATACTGTTCTCTCATGGTAGTGAAGAAGTCTCACAAGCTCTGATGGCTTTATCAGGGGTTTCTGCTTTTGCGTCTTCCTCATTTTCTCTTGCAGCTGCCATGTAAGAGGTGCCTTTCACCTCCAGCCATGATTCCAAGGCCTCCCCAGTCATGTGGAACTGTAAGTCCAATTAAACCTCTTTTTCTTCCCAGTCTTGGGTATGCCGTTATTAGCTGCATTAAAATGGACTAATACAGTACATTGGTACCAGGAATGGGGTGTTGTGAAAAGATACCCAAAAATGTGGCTGGGTATCAGGCAGAGGCTGGAACAGTTGAAGGGCTCAGAAGAAAAGAGGAAAATGTGGGAAATTTTGGAACTTCCTAGAGACGTGTTGAATGGCTTTGACAAAAATGCTGATAGTGATAATGAACAATAGGATACAGGCTGAGGTGGTCTCAGATGGAAATGAGGAACTTCTTGGGAACTGGAGCAAAGGTGATAATTGTTATGTTTTAGCAAAGAGGCTGATGGCATTTTGCCCCTGACCTAGAGATTTGTGTAACTTGGAACTTGAAAGAGATGATTTAAGGTACCTGCTGGAAGAAACTTCTAAGCAGCAAAGCATTCAAGAGGTGACTCGGGTGCTGTTAAAAGCATTGCATTTTAAAAGGGAAACAGAGCATAAAAGTTCAGAAAATTTGCAGCCTGACAATGCAGTAGAAAAGAAAAACCCATTTTCTGAGGAGAAATTCAAGCTGGCTGCAGAAATTTGCATAAATAACAAGGAGCCAAATGTTAATCCCCAAGGCAATGGGGAAAATGTCTCCAGGGCATGCCATAGGTCTTCACAGCAGCCCCTCCCATCACCAACCCAGAAGCCTAGGAGGAAAAAATGGTTTAGTGGGCTGGGCCCAGAGTCCCCACGCTGTGTGCAGCCTAGGGACTTGGTGCCCTGTGTCCCAGCTGCTCCAACTGTAGCTAAAAGGGGCCAAGGTACAGCTTGGCCCATGGTTTCAGAGGTTGCAAGTCCCAAACCTTGGCAGCTTCCATGTGGTGTTGAGCCTGCAGGTGCACAGAAGTCAAGAATTGAGGTTTAGGAACCTCCACCTAGATTTCAGAAAATTTATGGAAACACCTGGATGCCCAGGCAAAAGTTTGCTGCAGGGGTGGGGCCCTCATGGAGAACCTCTGCTAGGGCAGTGCAGAAGGGAAATGTGGGGTCAGAGCCCCGACACGGAGTCCCTACTTGGGCACCCACCTGGTGGAGCTGTGAGAAGAGGGCCACCATCTTCCAGACCCCAGAATGGTAGACCCACTGACAGCTTACACCGTGTGCCTGGAAAAGCTGCAGACACTCAATGCCAGCCTGTGAAAGCAGCCAGGAAGGGGGCTATACCCTGCAAAGCCACAGGGGTGGAGCTGCCCTAGACTACGGGAAACTACCTCTTGCATCAGCATGACCTGGATGTGAGAAATAGAGTTAAAGGAGATCATTTTGGAGCTTTAGAATTGGACTGCCCCTCTGGATTTCAGACTTGCATGGGCCCTGTAAACCCTTTCTTTTGGCCAATTTCTCCCATTTGGAGCAGCTGTATTTACCTAATATGTGTACCCACATTGTATCTAGGAAGTAACTAGCTTGCTTTTGATTTTACAGGCTCATATGCAGAAGGGACTTGCCTTGTCTCACATGAGACTTTGTAATGTGGACTTTTGGGTTAATGCTGAAATGAGTTAAGACTTTGGGGGACTGTTGGGAAGGCACGATTGGTTTTGAAATGTGAGGACATGAGATTTGGAGGGGTTTGGGGTGGAATGATATGGTTTGGCTCTGTATCCCCACCCAAATCTCATCTTGAATTGTACTCCCATGATTCCCACATGCTGTGGGAGAAACGTGATGGGAGATAATTTGAAACATGGGGGAGGTTCCACTATACTGTTCTCTCATGGCAGTAAATAAGTCTCACAAGATCTGATGGTTTTATCAGGGGTTTCTGCTTTTGCATCTTCCTCATTTTTTCTTGCTGCCACCATGCGAGAAGTGCCTTTCACCTCCAGCCATGATTCTGAGGCCTCCCCAGCCATGTGGAACTGTAAGTCCATTAAACCTCTTTTTCTTCCCAGTCTTGGTTATGTCTTTATCAGCAGCATGAAAATGGACAAATACAATGACCAAGCCTAAGAATAATTGATGTTCCTGAGGAATAAGAGAAATCTACAAATTTGAAAAACAAATTTGAGGAAATAATCAAGGAAAACTTCCCTGGCCTTGCTAGAGATCTAGACATCCAAATACAAGAAGTGCAAAGTACATCTGGGAAATTCATGACAAAAAGATCATCACCTGGGCACATAGTCATCAGGTTATCTAAAGTCAAGATAGAGGAAAGAATCTTAAGAACTGTGAGGCAAAAGCATCAGGTAACCTATAAAGGAAAACCTATCAGATTAACAGCAGATTTCTCAGCAGAAACCCAACAAGCCAAAAGGGAGTGGAGTCCTATCTTTAGCTTCCTCAAACAAAATAATTATCAGCTGAGAATTTTGGATACAAAATGAAGGAGAGATAAAGTCTTTTTCAGACAAATGCTGAGAGAATGCTCTAATACCAAGCCAGCACTACAAGAAATGCTAAAAGGAATTCTAGATCTTGAAGCAAAAATCTCAAAATGCACCAAAATATAACTGCCTTGAAGCATAAATCTCACAGAGTATATAAAACAATAACACAATGAAAAAAAAAGCAAGGTATAACACAATGAAAAAAGAAACAAGATATCTAGCACAACAGATGAAACAGTACTTCACATCTCAATACTAACATTGAATGTCAATGGCCTAAATGTTCCACTCAAAAGATACAGAATGACAGAATGGATAAAAATCCACCAACCAAGTATCTGCTGTCTTCAAGAGACTCACCTAACACATAAGGACTCACTCACATAAACTTAAGGTAAAGGGGTAGAAAAAGATATTCCACGTAGATGGAAACCAAAAGAAAGGAGGAGTAGCCATCCTTATATTAGACAAAGCAGACTTTAAAGCAACAACAGTTTTAAAAGATGTAGAGGGACATTTATAATGATAAAAGGATTAGCCCAACAGGAATATATCACAATCTTAAATATATATGCACCTAACTTTGGAGCTCCCAGATTTCTTAAATGATTACTACTAGATCTAAGAAATGAGATAGACAGCAACACAATAATAGTGGGGGGCTTGTAATACTCTACTGACAGCACTACCCTGGTCATCAAGACAGAAAGTCAACAAAGAAACAATGGACTTCAACTATACCTTAGAACAAATGGACTTAACGGATATTTACAGAACATTCTACCTAGCAACTGCAGAATATACATTCTTTTCATCAGCACATGGAACACTCTCCAAGAGAGACCATATGGTAGGCCACAAAACAAGTCTCAATAAATTTAAGAAAATTGAAATGATATCAAGTACCCTCTCAGACCACAGTGGAATAAAATTGGAAATTAACTCCTAAGGAACCCTCAAAACTATACAAATATACAAATTAAATAATCTGCTCCTGAATGATCTTTGGGTCAACAATGGAATCAAGAGGGAAATTAAAACATTCTTTGAATGGAAAGATAATAGTGACACAGCCTATCAAAACCTCTGAAATACAGTAAGAGCAATGCTAAAAGGAAAATTCATAGCATTAAATGCCTATATCAAAAGTCTGAAAGAGGACAAATAGACAATCTAAGGTCACATCTCAAGGAAATAGAGAAAAAAGAACAAATCAAACCCAAATCCAGCAGAAGCAAAGAAATAACAAAGATCAGAGCAGAACTAAATGAAATTGAAACAAACAAACAAAAAAAGAATGAAACAAAAAACTTGTTGTTTGAGAAGGTAAACAAAATTGATGGGCCATTAGCTAAATTAACCCAGAAGAGAGAATATCCAAATGAGCTCAGTTAGAAACGAAATGGGAGATTTTGCAACCAATACCACAGAAATGCAAAAAATCATTAAAGGCTACTATGAACACCTTTACATGCACAGACTAGAAAACCTAGAGGAGGTGGATAAATTCCTGGAAACCTACAATCCTCATAGATTAAACCAGGAGAAATAGAAACTCTTGAACAGACCAATAACAAGTAGTGAGATTGATACAGTAATTTAAAAATTGTCAACAAAAAAAGTCCATGACCAGATGGATCCACAGCTGAATTCTATCAGACATTCAAAGAAGAATTGGTACCAATTCTACTTAAACTATTCAGAAAAACAGAGAAAGAGGGAATCCTCCCTAAATCATTCTATGAAGCCCAGTATCACCCTAATACAAAACCAGGAAAGGACATAACAAAAAAAAGAAAAAGAAAATTACGGACCACTATCTCTGATAAACATAGATGCAAAAATCCTCAACAAAATACTAGCTAACCAAATTCAACAACATATCAGAAAGGTAATACACCATGAGCAAATGGGTTTCTTTTTTCTTTTTTAATTTTATTTATTTTTTTTGAGATGGAGTCTCACTCTGTCTGGAGTGCAGTAGTGCAATCTAAGCTCACTGCAACCTCCACCCCATGGATTCAAGCAAGTCTCCTGCCTCAGCCTCCCTAGTAGCTGAGACTACAGGCACCGTCACCATGCCCGGCTAACTTTTTGTATTTTAGTAGAGACAGGGTTTCACCATGTTGGCCAGGTTGGTCTCAAACTCCTGACCTCAAGCAATCCACCTGCCTTGGCCTTTCAAAGTGCCGGGATTACAGGCGTAAGCCACCATGCCTGGCTTATCAAGTGGGTTTCATCCCAGAGATGAAGGATTGTTTAACATATGCAAGTCAATATTTATGATACATCACATAAACAGAATTAAAAACAAAAATCATACGATCATCTCAATAGATGCAGAAAAAGCATTTGACAAAATCCAGCATCCTTTTACGATTAAAACCCTCAGCAAAATCAACACAGAAGGGACATACCTCAAGGTAATAAAAGCCATCTATGACAAACAGTATACTGAACGGGGAAAAAGTTAAAAGCATTCCCCCTGAGAACTGGAACAAGACAAGGATGCCCACTTTCACCACTTCTACTCAGCATAGTAGTGGAAGTCCTAGCCAGGGCAATCAGACAAGAGAAAGAAATAAAGGGCATCCAAATCAGTAAAGAGGAAGTTAAACTGTTGCTGTTCACTGATTATATGATCCTATACCTAGAAAACCCTAAAGACTCATCCAAAAAGCTCCTAGATCTTTTTGAAACTGTATGAATAACATAAAGTTTCAGAATACAGTATTAGTGTATACAAATTAGTAGCACTGCTATACACCAACAGCAACCAAGCTGAGAATCAAATCAAGAACTCAAACCCCTGTTTTTTGTTTTGTTTTGAGACGGAGTTTCACTCTTGTTGCCCAGGCTGGAATGCAGTGGTGTGATCTTGGCTCACCGCAACCTCTGCCTCCTGGGTTCAAGCGATTCTCCAGCCTCAGCCTCCCGAGTAGCTGGGATCACAGGCATGCACCACCACGCCCGGCAAATTTTGTATTTTTAGTAGAGATGGGGTTTCTCCATGTTGGTAGGGCTGGTCTCGAACTCCCGACCTCAGGTGATCCCTCCTGCCTCGTGCTGGGAAAAGTGCTGGGATTACAGGCTTGAGCCACTGCACCCGGCCAAGAACCCAACTCTTTTACAACAGCTGACAAAAAAGAAAAAAAAAAACTTAGAAATATACCTAACCAAGGAGGTGAAAGATCTCTACAAGGAAAACTATAAAACACTGTTGAAAGAAATAACATATAAACAAATAGAAACACATCCCACACTCATAGATGGGTAGAATCAATATTGTAAAAATGATCATATTGCCAAAAGCAGTCTATAGATTCAATGCAATTCCCATCAAAATACCATCATCATTCTTCACTGTACTAGAAAAAAGATCCTAAAATTCATATGGAACCAAAAAAGAGCCTGCATAGCCAAAGCAATTCTAAGCAAAAAGAACAAATCTGGAGGTGTCACATTATCCAACTTCAAACTGTACTATAAGGCTATATTTACCATAACAGCATGGTACTGGTATAAAAATAGGCATGTAGACCAATGGAACAGAATATAGAACCCAGAAATAAAGCCAAATAGTTACAACCAACTGATCTTTGATGAAGCAAACAAAAACATAAATTGGGGAAAAGACACCCTATTCAAAATATGGTGCCGGAATAATTGGCAAGCCACATGTAGAAGCATCAAACTGGATCCTCATCTCTTATCTTATACAAAAATCAACTCAAGATGGATCCAATACTTAAATCTAAGACCTGAAACCATGAAAATTCTAGAAGATAACATCAGAAAAACTCTTCTAGACATTGGCTTAGGCAAACAGCTCATGACCAAGACACCAAAAGCAAATGCAACAAAAACAAAGGTAAATAGATAGGACCTAATTAAACTAAAAAGCTTCTGCACAACAACAACAACAACAAACAATCAGCAAACAGACAACACACAGAGTGGGAGAAAATATTTACAAACTATGCATCCGACAAAGGACTAATGTCTAGAATTTAAAAGGAATTCAAACAAATCAGCAAGAAAAAGCAAATAATCTCATCAAAATGTAGGCTAAGGATATGAATAGACAATTCTCAAAAGAAGATATACAAATGGCAAACAAACATATGAAAAAATGCTCAGCATCAATAATTATCAGGGAAATGCAAATTAAAACCACAATGTGATACCACCTTACTCCTGCAAGAATGGCCATAATTATAAAATAAAAAAATAATAGATGTTGTCATGGAGGTGGTGAAAAGGGAACCCTTTTATACTGCTGGTGAGAATGTAAACTAATAACACTACTATGGAAAACAGTGTGGATATTCCTTAAAGAACTAAAATTAGAACTACCATTTGATCCAGCAATCCCTCTACTAGGTGTCTACCCAGAGGAAAATAAGTCATGATATGAAAAATACATTTGCACACGCATGTTTATAGCAGCACAATTCACAATTGTAAAAATATGGAACCAACCCAAATGCCATATATATATATATGCCATATAAAGGAACGAAATAATGGCATTCACAGCAACCTGGATGGAGTTGGAGACCATTCTTGTAAGTGAAGTAACACAGGAATCGAAAATCAAACATCGTATGTTCTCACTTATAAGTGGGAGCTAAGCTACAAGGATGCAAAGGCATAAGAATGATATAACGGACTTTGGGGACTCTAGGGGAAGGATGAGAGGGAGGTGAGGGACAGAAGAGTACACATGGGGTACAGTGTACACTGCTCGGGTGATGGACGCACCAAAATCTCAGAAATTACTACTGAAGAACTTATCCATGTAACCAAACACCCAAAAACTATTGTTCCCCAAAAAATATTGAAATAAAAAAATTAATTTAAAAACATTTTAAAAATAATTACAAATAAAACATTGGTCAGAAGTTAAGGCCCCCCTAAGATACTATCAAGCATATCAATATATTTATTATGGAATCCACAGAGGAAGAAGAAAGAGAAAAAGGGAAGAAAGAATATTTGAAGAAATTATGGCCAAAACTTCCCAAGTTTATGAAAAACCTGAATCTATCCATTCAGGAAGTTCAACAAACTCAAAGTAGGATAAATTCAAAGAGATCCCACTATGACACATAATAATCAAACTGTTGAAAGCCAAAGACGAGGAGAGAATTTTGAAAGGAGCAAGAAAGAGAGAAGCAACTTACCATGTACAGAGATTTTCAGTAACATGAACAGTTGATTTCTCATTGAAAACCACTGAGGTCAGAAGACAATAGGATGACGTGACATAAAACGAGTTGGTGGATGTATTCTGTTTTTCCATTGAATAATTTGTGAATGTTTTCTTAAATATTTGGTAATATTTGCTATTAAAGCCATCTGGATATGGAGTTTTTGTGGGAATAAATATCTAATTCAATTTTATTGACACTTAGGGAATTATTTGGCTGTTCTATTTCTTCTTGAATCATTTTTGTTAAGTTACAAAATACAATAAATTTTCCATTTCATCTAAATTTTCAAATTTTTGTCATATCTACTTCATAATATCCTCAAATTATCTTAAAAATCTATAAGATCCATAGTTATCCTTTCTTTTATTCCTGATATTGGTTGGTTATTTGTAACTTCGTTCTTTTTTACTTAATCAATCTTGCCTAGAGTTTGCTGGTTTTATTAGTCTTTTCAAAAAACCAAATTTGTTATTTGTTGCATATATTCTGTTTACTCAGTTTTGCTCTTAGCTTTCTATTTTACAACCTTTTTATAACATCTTGAGATGGATGTTTAGCTTATTTAATTTCAAGATTTCTTCTTTCAGATTTTATTTTTAAGGTATAATTTTCTATCTAAATATTTCTTTGGCCAGGGGCAGTGGCTTGTGCCTGTATTCCTAGCACTTTGGGAGCCCGAGGTGGGTGAATCACTTGAGCTCAGGAGTTCAAGACCAGCCTGAGCAACATGGCGAAACTGCATCTCTACAAAAAAATACAAAAATTCTTCACTGGGTGTGATGGATTGTACCTGCAGTACAAGCTACTTGGAAGGCTGAGGTGGGAGGATTGCTTGAGCCTGGGAGGCAGGGGTTGCAGTGAGCTGAAATTGCACCACTGCACTCCAGCCTGGGTGACAGAGGGAGACACTGTCTCAAATTTAAAAATATGTACGCTTATTTTATTTATTTATTTTTTGTTTTGAGACAGAGTTTCACTCTTGTTGCCCAGGCTGGAGTGCAGTGGCGCCATCTTGGCCCACTGCAACCTCCACCTCCCAGGTTCAAGCGATTCTCCTGTCTTAGCCTTCTGAGTAGCTGGGATTACAGGCATGCACCACCACACCTGGCTAATTTTTTGTATTTTTAGTAGAGGTGGTGTTTCACCATGTTGGCCAGGCTGCTCTCGAACTCCTGACCTCAGGGGATCCACCCACCTTGGCCTCCCAAATCGCAGGGATTACAGGCGTGAGCCACCAGGCTTGGCCATTTATTTGTTTTTATTACTAAAATTTTAGATGTAATTTTTTCATAATTGTTCAGTGTAAAATATTTTCTGATTTTCATTATGATTTCTTTTTTCTTTGATGATATTTTAAAATTTCTAGACATATGAAGTGTTTTAGTGTGGTAACACGTATATTGGATTTTGTTTTATTTTCTTCATCTTTTACAAGTGTCTTCACTATTTTTGCACCTTCACTATTCCATAAAAATATTACAAAAGTTTTATCACATTCTAAACAAAATCCCATTAGTATTTGGACTTGGATAGTATCAAATTTTTGATGAAATCGGGGGAGAATGGACATTTGCAGAATATTGAATTTTAACTGTCTTTTTTTTGGGGGGGGGGAGATGGAGTCTCGCTCTGTCACCCAGGCTGGAGTGCGGTGGCACGATCTTGGCTCGCTGCAAGCTCTGCCTCCCGGGATCACGCCATTCTCCTGCCTCAGCCTCCCAAGTAGCTGGGACTACAGGCACCTGCCACCACGCCCGGCTAATTTTTTGTGTTTTTAGTAGAGACGGGGTTTCACCGTGTTAGCCAGGGTGGTCTCGATCTCCCGACCTCATGATCCGTCCGCCTTGGCCTCCCAAAGTGCTGGGATTACAGGCGTGAGCCACCACGCCCGGCCATTTTTACTGTCTTTATACCTTTGCCTTTTCCAGAATGTAGTAGTTGGAGTCATACAGTATGTAGCCTTTTCAGACTGGCTTCTCTCACTTACCAATATACATTTAAGGTTCTTCCATGTCTTTTCATGGTTTCATAGCTCTTTTATTTCTATTGCTGATAATAGTCTGTTGTGTGGATGTACCTGTTTATCCATTCACCTACTGAATGACATACTGGTTGTTTCCAAGTTTGGGCAATTATAAATAAAGCTGCTATAAACTTTGTATGCAGGTTTTTGTGTCCATTTTCAACTCATTTGTGTAAATACCAAGAAGCACAATTGCTGGGTCATATGGAAGGAATATATTTAGCTTTATTTTAAAAACTGCCAAACTGTCATCCAAAGTGGCTGTATCATTTTGCACTCCCACCAGCAATGGATGAGCATCCTTGTTACTCTATAGCCTCACCAGAAGTTTTGGATTTTAGCCATTCTAATAGGTATATAGTGATGTATAATTGTTCTAATTTGCAGTTCTCTAATGATATATGATATTATCTGTATCTTTTCATTTGCTTATTTGCCATCTGTACAATGTGGTGATCATAACTCACTGCAACCTCAAACACCTGGGGTCAAACGATCCTCCCAACTCAGGCTGCTGAGTCGCTAGGACTACAGGTGCACACCACCAGCTAATTTTTAAATTTTTTTTAGAGACAGGGTCTTGCCATGTTGCCCAGGCTAGTCTTGAACTCCTAACCTCAAGCAATCCTCCCACCTTGACTTCCCAAAGTGCTAGGATTACTGCACCTGGCCAAGAAGTGTTTTTTAAACTTCCACTGTGGCTGTCAATTTCTTTTGCATCCTTTGTCAATTTTTGTGTTAGATAAAATTTAAAGCTATATTGTCAGTGCAATAGAATTGAGAGTCCAGAAATAAACCCGTACATCTATGGTCAATTTTCAGCAAGGAGGTAAAGACCATTCAATAGGAAAAATAATAGTCTTTTCAACAAAAGGTGGTGGGATAACTAGATATCCACATGCAAAAACAAAAGTAAAGTTGAGTTCTTACCTTATACCAAGCAAAAAATGAACTCAAAATGGATCAAAGACCTAAATGTAAGAGCTAAAAAATAGAAGATTCTTAGAAGGAAATATAGAAATTAATATTCGTCACCTTGGATTTGACAAAGAATTCTTAGATATGACACTAAGAGCACAAGCAACCAAAGAAAAAGTAGATAAATGGGGCTTCATCAAAATGAAAAACTTTTGTGTCTCAAACAACACAATCAAAGAGAAAAGGCAGCCCACAGAATGGGAGAAACTTTTTGCAAATCATATATTTGATAAGGGACTTGTGTCTAGAATGTATAAATAATATTTACAACTTAATAATAAAAGGAAAAATACCTCAATTTAAAAATGGGCAAAGCTTCTGAATAGACATTTCTCTAAGAAAGATATATAAATAGCCAATAAGAACGTGAAAAGATACTTAGAATCATTAATCAGGAAAAGGCAAATCACAACCACAATGAAGACCAGGAGCAGTGGCTCACACCTGTAATCCCAGCCCTTTTGAAGGCTGAGGCAAGTGGATCACTTGAGGGTCAAGAGTTCGAGACCAGCTTGGCCAACATGGTGAAACCCCATCTCTACTAAAAATACAAAAATTAGCCAGGTGTGATGGTGGGCAGCTGTAATCCCAGCTACTCAGGGGGCTGAGGCAGGAGAATCACTTGAACCCAGGAGGCGGAGGTTGCAGTGACCTGAGATCGTGCCACTGCACTCCAGCCTGGGTGACAGAGCGAGACTCCGTCTCAAAAAAAAAAAACAAACAAAAAACAAACAAACAAAAAAAACAAACAAACAAACAAAAAAAACCCACACAGTGAAATACCACTTCACACCCACAAGGAGGACTAGAATCAAAAGGTCAGATAGTAACAAGTGTTGGTGACAATGTGGAGAAATTGGAACTCTCATAAACTACTGGTGGGAATATAAAAATGATATAGCCACTATGGAAAACAGTTTGACAGTTTCTCAAATGCTTAAACATAAAGTTACCATATAACCCAGCAATTCTTGTAAGTAAATATCCAAGAAAAATGGAAACATGATTATACAAAATTTTTTACCTGAGTGTTCATAGAAACACTATCCATAATAACCAAAAGGAGGAAACAACCCAAATGTCCGTCAGTAGATGAATAGACAAACAAAATGTGGTATATCCACATAATGTAATGTTCAGCCATAGAAAAGAAATGAAGTACTGATGCATGCTAGAACTTGGATGAGTCTTGAAAACATTGTGCTAAGTGAAAGAAGCCAGTTACAGAAGCCCAATTATTATATGATTCCATTCACATGAAAGTTCAGAAATCTATAGAGATAGAAAATAGTTGTTTAGGGCTGGGGGAGGAATGGGTTGGTAGGGTGATGATGACTAAAGGGTATGAGGTTTCTTTCCGAGGTGATGAAAACATTTTAAAACTGATTGGTGATGGTTGTACATATCTGTGAATATACTAAAAACCCTTGAATTGTGCGCTTTAAATGGGTGAAATGCATGGTTTGTAAATTATATCTTAATAAAATAGCTTTTTAAAAAAAATTATATGTTTTTAGCTCCTACACATTCTTAACAAATGTCATCTTGATAATTTGTCATTTTATCAATATGAAATATCCCTCTTGGTCCTGAATTTTTCACCGTGAATCCTATTTACTCTTTATTACTTTACCAGATACCTTGCGTTATTATTAATCTAGTGTATCTTTCTCTATTCCTTTGTTATCAATTTTTCTGTGTTTCTTTCACTAGGTTTTTGTTTGTTTTAGAGAAGGGAGTCTCACTGTGTTACGTAGGCTGGCCTTGAACTCCTAGGCTCTACCAATACTCCTGCCTCAACCTCCCAAGTAGCTGAGACTACAAGCATGAGCCACCATGCCCAGCTTCTGGGCTGTTTTGCTCTAGTTTGTGTCCTTTGGAAGGTTGATTTTAGATGATAGATAGATAGAAAGATAAACAATTTTTCACATATATGCATGCATAGAGAGATGCCCTTTCTTTAAATAGATGAGTTTATAGATAATTTTTCATATATACGCATTTATGTATTATGTACGTGATTTATATAGGAATATGTTGTATCTCCAATATGAGATGCCCTCTCTTTGAATTGATGAGTTTAATCTGTCCACATTTATTATGAATACTGTTGTATTTGAACTTGTTTCTGCAAAGTTATTTTATAGGTTCCAGGTACTATTGTTTGGGTCTTTTTGCGTGTTTCTTCCTTACCGTTTGATTGAACAGTTTTTCATTTTTCCCTCTACTTGTTTGAAAGATATACACATTCTGTTTCTAAACTTTTAGTAATTACTCTTAAAATATCAAAATAAACACACAAACATTTTTCTGTCAAAGTAGTTAATCAGTCGCTCTTTCTACCAAATAAAACAAGAACTCTAGTATGATTTTTCTTCCTTTTATCCTCAACCCTTACTTAACTCATATTATTTTTTAGAATTCTTTCTAAATATTTGAAATGGTTTCAAACCCACAGAAAGTTATGGTAAAAGAAAAGTTGCAAGAACAGTACAAGAACTCCCACATACCGTTAACCTAGATTCCCTAATTGTTAACATTTTATCACATTTGCTTCACTTTTGCTCAGTAGAGAGGTAGATAGATATATAATTATAAAATACTTTACTGGCATGATGCTGCATTATCCCTAAACACTAGTTAGAGCTTCCCCCAAACAAGAACATTCTCCTCTATTACCACGAAGCGGTCCTCCAGCTCAGGAAATCAACATTGATCCAACACTGCCATCCAATCCACAGACCCCATTCGAATTCCACCAACTGTCTCAACTATGTCTTTTTTTTTTTTTCCCCTATCTGCTCCAGGAATACACTGCATTCCTTTAGCAGACTGTTTCTAAAGTGGCTCTCATGATCCTTGCTTCCTGGTGGTCAGGCCTGTGTATTATACTCTTCCACTGAGTATAGCCGGGACTTACTGTCTTCTAACAAATAGAAAACAGCAGAAGTGATGGGATATCACTTCTGATATTTGGTTACAGAAAGACGGTGACTTTTTCCTTGGGCAATCTCTCTTGCTCTCTTGCTCACTTTCAAGGAAGCAGCTGTCATGATATGAGTTGCCCTATGGAAAGGAATAGATAACCATCAATCCTGTGTGATAAGGAATTGATGTCTCCAGTCCCTAGTCCTGTCCATAGCTACATAAATGAGCTTGGAAGTAAATCCTCCCCTATTTGGGCCTTGGGATGACCATAGCCCTTAGCTAACAACTTGATTGCTGCTTTGTAAGAGACCTTAAGCCAGAAACATCCAGCTAAGCCACATCTGGATTCCTGTCTCACAGAAACTGCGAGATAATAAATGCTTGTTGAAATCAGTATATCAAAGAGATATCTGCATTCCCATGTTTGTTGCAGCTCTGTTCACAATAGCCAAGATTTGGAGGTGACCTAGTGTCCATCAACATGTGAATGGATAAAGAAAATATGGTACTTACACACAATGGAGTACTATTCAGCCACAAAAAAAGAATGAGATTCAGTCATTTGCACCAACATGGATGGAACTGGAGGTTATTATGTTAAGTGAAATAAGCCAGGTACAGAAAGACAAACATTGCATTTTCTTACTTATTTGTGATATCTAAAAAAAGAAAAATTGAACCCATGGAGTTAGAGAGCAGAAGGATAGTTACTAGAGGCAGAAGGATATTGTAGGGTGGGGAGTGAGGAGGGCATGGTTAATGGGTACAAAAAGAATAGTTAGAATGAATGAATAAGACCTAGTATTTGATAACACAACAGGGTGACTAATAGTCAATAATAATTTAATTGTACATTTTAAAATAAAGAGTATAATTGGATTGTTTGTAACACAAAAGATAAATGCTTGAGGGGATGTGATATGGTTTGGATAGGTGTCCCTGCCCAAATCTCATGTTGAAATGTAATCCCCAATGTTGGAGGTGGGGCCTGGTGGGAGGTGATTAGATCATGGGGGTGGGTTTCTCATGAATGGCTTAGCACCATTTTCTTGGTACTGTCCTTGAGACAGTGAGTGAATGCTCCTGAGATCTGGTCATTTAAAAGTGTGTGGGGCCGGGTGCGGAGGCTCACGCCTGTAATCCCAGCACTTTGGGAGGCCGAGGTGGGTGGATCATGAGGTCAGGAAATCGAGACCATCCTGGCTAACACGGGGAAACCCCGTCTCTACTAAAAATACAAAAAATTAGCCTGGCATGGTGGCGGGCACCTGTAGTCCCAACTACTAGGGAGGCTAAGGAAGGAGAATGGCGTGAACCTGGGAGGTGGAGCTTGTAGTGAGCCAAGATTGCACCACTGCACTCCAGGCTGCGTGACAGACTGACACTCCATCTCAAAAAAAAAGAAAAAAAAAAGTGTGTGGAACCTCCCCACTCTTTCTTCCTGCTTCTGCTCTGGCCATGTGAGATACCTTCTCCACTTTGTCTTCTACCATGATTTTAAGTTTCCTATGGTCCCCCCAAAAGCTGAGCAGATGCCGGCATCATGCTTCCTGTACAACCTGCAGCAATGTGAGCCAATTAAACCTCTTTTCTTTATAAATTACCCAGTCTCAGGTATTTCTTTATAATAATGCTAGAACAGACTAATACAGGATGGATACCTCATTTTCTGTGATGTGGTTATTATGCATTGCATGCCTGTATCAAAACATCTCATGCATCCCATAAACATATACACCTACTATGTACTCACAAAAATTTAAAATTTAAATTAGGGCTGGGCACTGCAGCTCACACCTATAATCCCAGCACTTTGGGAGGCCAAGATAGGAGGATTGCTTGAGCCCAGGAGTTTTGAGACCAGCCTGAGCAACATGATGAAATCCCATCTCCACAAAAAATACAAAAAAATTAGCTAAGCATGGTCATGCATGCCTCTAGTCCCAGCTACCTGGGAGCTTGGGGTGGAAGAATCACCTGAGCCCAGAAGATCGAGTCTGCAGGGAAGCATGTTCACACCACTGCTGTCCAGCCTGGGCAACAGAGTGAGACCTTGCCTAGAAATAAATAAATAAATAAATAAATAAATAAATAAATAAATAAATAAATAAATATTAAAATAAATAAACTATATTTTTAAAAATACAAAATAAATGATAGTTGTTTTCAGCCATAAATTTCGGAATAATTTGTATGCATCGATACATAACTAATATAGTTGTCATGTCTCTTGAGGCTCCTTCAATGCAGAACAATTCCTCAGTCTTTCCCTGTCCCTTATATCCTTGATGGACTTAAATAGTAGACACCTTTCATTCTGTAGAGTGACCTGTAACTTGGATTCATGTGATGTTTGCTTATGGCCAGATTCAGACATGTACTCTTGGCAGGAACACCATAGTAATGACGCTGTGCTTCTCAGTGTATCACGTTGGGAGGTAATAATATCAATGTGTGCTATCACTTGTGAGGTTAACCTGGACTATTGGTCAAGAACCAGGGCTGCTTTATAAAATGTTCCCACTGTAAAGTCACCATTTTTCCCTTCATAGGGGATTTGAAAAATTGTGGGAATATATTTTGATAATACGTTAATATTAAACCTCCATATACCAACCTTAGCAAACATTGACCACCATTACCCATATCAACTACCACTATGATGTTTGCCTATTGATGGTGATCTATTTCCATTATTCCTTCTACACTTATTCATACATTTTCTTCTGCAAGGAAGAGCTTTCCCTTCTCCACATGCATTTCTGCACTCATGTATTTATATCAGTATGGACTCAAATTCTTATTTTATTGAATGGATTGTAATTTAATATTGTTATTATTTATTTTGCTGTTAAAATTGTCCTGGATTTGGCCAGTGGGAGCCCCTCCACGGTTTCCTGTGTCCTTTTAATACGTCCCTACCATTCTTTGATCAGCTCTTTATTTTCCGGCACAAAGAAGTATCGTAAACTCATCTGGATATTAAAAGTATTCTAGGGCCAAAACTATTTTCTGTAAGACCAGTGTTCCTCCACCTGGGTGGTATTGCTTCCCTAGAGGATGTTTAGAAACGAGAAGGGGGTGGGTATGGTGGCTCACAGCTGTAATCCCAGGACTTTGGAAGGCCAAGGCAGGAGGATTCTTTGAGGCCTGGAGTTCGTGACTAGCCTGGGCAACATTGGGAGATCTCATCTCTACAAAATAATTTAAAAATTAGCCAGGCGTGGTGGCATGCACCTGTCAGGGCTACAGTGAACCTTGACTGCACCACTGCACTCCAGCCTGGGAGACAGAGAAGACCCTGTCTGGAAAAAAAAAAAAAAAAAAGCAAACCAACAAGAAAGAAAGAAGAAAGAAAGAAAGAAAGAAAAGAAAGAAAGAAAGAAAGAGGAAGGAAGGAAAGAAGGAAGGAAGGAAAAGAAAGAAAAAGAAAGAAAGAAGGAAAGAAAAAAAGAAAAGAAAGAAAGAAAGAAAAGAAAGAAAGAAAAGAAAAGGGAGGTAGGGAGGAAGGAAGGAAAGAAGGAAAGAAAAAAGGAAGGGAGGAAGGAAGGAAAGGAAGGAAGGAAGGTAGGAAGGAATGAAGGAAGGAAGGGGAAGGGGAGAGTTGTCATAAGGACTGGGGCACACTATTAGCCTTTAGTGGGCAGGGTTATGGATGCTAACACATTCTGTGATGCACAGGGAAGTCCTGTGCATGAAGAATTAGTTTAATCCAAATGTCAGTAGTGACCCATTAAGAAATTTTACCTGAGACTGTTACTTTTTTTTTTTTTTTTTTTTTTTGAGACTGAGTCTCACTCTGTCATCCAGGCTGGAGTGCAGTGGGGGTAATCTCAGCTCATTGCAAGCTCCGCCTCCTGGGTTCTCACTATTCTCCTGCCTCAGCCTCCCGAGTAGCTGGGACTACAGGCGTCCGCCACCATGCCTGGCTAATTTTTTGTATTTTTAGTACAGATGGGGTTTCACCATGTTAGCCAGGATGGTTTCGATCTCCTGATCTCATGATCCACCCACCTCGGCTTCCCAAAGTGCTGGGATTACAGGCGTGAGCCACCATGCATGGCCAACTTTCATGTTTTTATATCGGTATTTTCTGGATGGGAACTCTGATATCAAACTGATTCTCATTCATTTGTACACATTTGTCTTTCTGGTAGTTATTAGGATTTTTCTCTGTTTCATAGATATCTGAAATGTTACTCTATGTGTCTAGATGTGATCACTATTTTAATTCTTCCTGCCATTTGGTAAGATTTCAATCAATTCGAAGACACATGTCTTTCTTCATTTCTGGGAAATTCTCAGCCATTATTTTTCAAGTAGTTTATCTTCATTTCTTTCCCTATTATTTTTTTCTGGGATTTCTAGTACACATGTAGTGGAACTGCTGGATCTATCCGGCACATTTCTCACCCCAACCCCATATTTTCCATCTTTTTATCTTATTGCTCTTTGTCCTGAGAGATATCTGCAGCTTGATGTTTAGTTCTTAATTATTCTTTGTCCATGTTCAATCTTATTCAACTCATCTATTTGGGTTTTTATAATGATGTTTTGCATTTTCAAAATTTTTTATTGTTTCTTCCCTCACAGCTTATGGCCCATATTATATAATGGTTGTACATTTTTATCATTGAAATGATCTTTAAAATTACCAAATACTTGCAAAGATAGGACAGAGTTCCCATTTATCCCTTACTCAGGTCCGCCTAATGAGAACATGTTAACCATGGTACAATTATCAAAACTAATAAATTAACGCTGGTACAATATTACTACCTAAATTGCACTTTATTCAGATTTCACCAGTTTTCCACTAATGTCTTTCCTGTTTCAACATGAAATTTAGGATCTCACATTGTATTTAGGCGTCATGTCTCATTAGTCTCCTCTAAACTGTGACGGTTCCTCAATCTTCTCCAGTCTTTCATGACCTGAATGCCTTTGAGGAGTACTGATCAAGTATTTTGTAGAATGTCCTTCAAGTTGTGTTTGTCTGATACTTTCTCATGATTAGTTTGAGGCTATAGATTTGGAGGAAGAATACCATACAGGCGGTGTGCCCTCTTAGTGCATGATATCAGGGAGTACATTATGCCAGTATCTTACTGGTGATGTTAACTTTGATCATTTGTTTGAGGTAGTGTTGGCCAGATTTCTCCACTGTAATGTTCCATTTTCCTTTTTAATTAATACTTATGGGGAGATACTTTGAGGGTATGTAAATATCCTGTTTTTTCTTAAACATTTGCCCACTAATTAGCGCATTCATAGGCAGATCTTTCAGCAGCTAATATTATTGTGGTGTTCTAATTGTGATTTTTTTACTCCCTTAATTCTTTCTAAACTTAATGTGTTATTGAAGTTCTTCTGTAACGAAGAGTTGTTCCTTTTCCCTAATTTATTTGTGTATTCAGTCACTTATTCATATCAACAAGGGTCTCATGGATATTTATTTTATTCAGTGGGTTATAACCTAAAACTATGGTTTTTATTTTGTTATTCAAATTGTTCCAGCATTGGGAAATGTTGGACGTGCCCTCATCTTTTTTTTTTTTCCCAGAACTTCCTTATTCTGGCACCCCAAGGCATTCCAGGCTCATCTATATCTTCCTTGACTCAGCCCCAGGGTCAACTGCTTCTCCAAAGAACCTTGGTTCTTTGTATCAGAGAATGGTACTTAGAAACCAAGATCTGGGCCTTAGGTGTATCCATTGCTGCTAGGATAGCGCTGCTTCTAGGTCCTCTAAGTAAATAGAGCTAGAAAATGTATGATACCTGTATGCTAACCCATGTTTTCTGTGTTACCTCTCTGAACATGTATTAAAATAACCATGAGTTCATATGGATGCTTTGGATTCCAATCTAGCAACCCAGGGTTAATTCTTGCATTCCTCCTTTGTAACTTGTTTCTCTGGCAGTGAGAATTTTTGTTATTCTTGTATATCTACAGTATATTTACTTACTTGTTCAACCATAGTATTACGGAATGCATATCCCTATAAGAAACATGTTTACCAACTAGAGTACATTGGTTATATTGTTATTTTTATCTCTGGCATTACAATGTCTACTCAAAACACTGTTTTCCAAAGTTACTTAGGGCAGTGCCTTTCTTTCTCATCCTCTTCACTGTGGTTATATTATACATAATATATATGTCATATGTAATATAGTTAGATTTATTTGTCGTACTCTGAATTCCATCTTGGTGTTTGGTTTTTAAAAATTTGCATACAGTAAAATATTCTCCTTCTGCTGTACACTCTGTGAGTTTTGGCAAGTGCATAAGGTTGTGTGTCCCCCACAGTACCATATAGAACAGTTTCATCTTTTCCCAGATTCCCTTGCTCTGCCTTTTTGTAGTCAATTTCTTCTTCCACACTCATGCCTTAGCAACCAGTGACCTATTTTTCATCACTATAGTCTTACATTTTTCAGAATGTCATATAAATGGAATCCTACAATATTTAGCCTTTTGGATCTTTCACTTAGCAAAGTGCATTTAGGGTTCATCCATGTTGTTACATGAATCAATAGTTCATTCCTTTTTATCAATAAGTAGTATTCCATTGCATGGACATCACACGGTTTGTGTATTCATTCACCTTTAGGAGAACATCTTGGTTATTTACATTTTTTGGCCATTTTGAATAGAATTGCTATAAACATTCAAACACTGATTTTTGTGTGAACATTAGTTTTCAACTCATTTGGGTAAATAACCAGGAGCAGGATTTCTGGGTCTTAGGGAAAAAGCATTCTGTATCTCACAATTACACATAATGTTAGCTGTAGTTTTTTGTAGATGCCCTCCATTAAGTTAAGGAACTTCTCTTTTATTTCTAATTTGCTGGGAGGCTTTTTTGTTTGTCTTATTTCACACTGAATACATTTTGAATTTTGTCCAATGCTTTTTACACATCTGTTGAGATTATCATGAGGTTTTTCATCTTTAGTCTGATATGGTGAATTACATTGATTTTTCAAATGTTGAAAGTTGAATAAAAGGTTTCAAATGTTGAATCAATTGCTTGGGTGAACTCCACTTAGTCATGGTGTATTATCCTTTTTATATATTGCTGGATTCAATTTGCTATGTTATTGAGGATTTCTGCATCTATGTGCATGACTGATACGGACTTGCAATTTTCCTTTTGTGTACTGTTTTTGTCTGGTTTGAATGTTAGGATAAGATTGGTGTCATGAAATTAATTCATTTCAACAGTGAAGACCTTTGGCCCAAGAATTTTCTTTGTGGGAAGGTTTTTAATTATAAGTTCAATTTTTAAACTTAGATATAGGGCTATTTAGATTGTTTCTTCTTGAGTGAACTTTGGTAGTTTATGTCTTTCAAGGAATTTGTCCATTTCATATAAGTTCTCAAATTTGCTGGAATTACTTAATAAGTTGTTTATAATGTTCTATTATCCTCCCCACCTTTTTTTTTTTTTTTTTGAGACAAGCTCTCATTTTGTCACCCAGGCTGGAGTGCAGTGGTGTGATCTGAGCTCACTGCAGCCTCAACCTCCTAGTCTCAAGTGATCGTTCCACCTTAGCCTCCCAAGTAGCTGGGATTACAGGCTCAGGCCACCACACCTGACTAATTTTTTTTCCCTACAGAGACAGGGTTTTGTCATGTTGCTTAGTCTGGTCTACAGTCCCGGGCTCAAGCAATCCACTCACCTTGGCATCCCAGAATGTTGGGACTCTAGGTGCAAGCCACCATGCCTGGCCCTATTATCCTTTTAACATCTGTGGAAATTGTGGTAATATCACCTTTCTTATTCTTGTTATTGGTAATTTGTCTTCCTTCTTTTCTTACTCATCAGTATTGCTAGAGGCTTATCAATTTTATTGATCTCAAATAACCAGCTTTTGTTTTTATTGATTTTTCTCCACTGTTTTTTCATTTTCAGTTTTCAGAGGGAATTGACTTCAATTTTGAAAGAAGTCCTAGTGGATAAAATGCTATCAAACATCCCTGCATGTTACAGAGATCTTTTGTGAAAGGAAGTCAATCAATGTGGTAAACTTCATTGTTGCCTTATTTTAAGAAATTGCCACAGCCACCCTACACTTCAGCAACAACTACCCTGAGTCAGCAGCTATCAACATCAAGGCATGACCCTCCATCATCAAAATGATTACAACTCACTGAAGGGTCAGAAGGTTGTTAGCATTTTTTAACAATAAATTCTTTTTATTTCATTTCATGGTGATTAGGGAAGGAAATAAATTATTTTTAATAGAAGTCTGTGCATTTTTTAGACAATGCTATTGCACATCTAATAGACTACAGTATAGTGTAAATATAACTTTTAAATGCACTGAGAAATGTAAAACTTTATGTGGCTTGCTTTATTGTGATATATGTTTTATTGCCACGGTGTGGAACTGAACCTTCAATATCTCTGAGGTATGCCTTTACAGCTACTGCAGTGTTTTTGTCTAGTGTTTACATGGTAAGACTTTCTCCCTCCTTTTACTTTTAACCTATCTATGTTTTTATATTTAAACTTAGTTCTCATAGACAACATATAATTGGTTCTTGACTTTTTGTCCATCTGGAAATTTCTGTCCTTTAGCCAGTGTGTTTATACTATTTATTTAACATAATTATTGGTGTGATTGGATTAAAATCTACCAACATGTTAGCTGTTGGCTATCTGTTCTTTGTTTACTATTTCTTCTTTTCGTGCCTTCTCTTGGTCATGAAAATTTGTCATTTTTGTGATTCCATCTTGATTTATATCTATTTTTAAGTTTTGTTGGTTTCCCTAGGGTCTACAATATACATTTTAAATAATCTAGTCTACCTTTGAATAATATTACACAACATCATATGTGGTGCAAGGAACTTGTAGCTATATATTTCCAATTCATTCCTTCTGTCTTGTGCACTATTATTGTCATATTGCCATATATTTTACTTTTAAATATGCTATAAATAGGTAATACATTCTTACTAATTTTGCTTTACATAGTTACCTTTTAGAGCAATTAAAACTAAGAAAAAGTAAATGTATCTTTATTTATTCCAGTTCCAATGTGCTTCATTTCTTTATATAGATCAAGACTTCTGTCTTATTCTTCTGCCTGAAAGTTACTTTTCTTATAAAGTAGATCTACTGCCAATGAATTTCCCTTGTTTTTGTGTGAGGAAGTATTTATTTCTCCTTTACTTTTGAAATAATATTCTTGTTGACTCTAGATTTCTAGGTTGAATTGTTTTCTTTCAGCACTTTAAAGCTGTCACACTATTATCTTTGTGTTTATCTCATTTCTGACAAGAAGTCTGCTCTAATTCTTATCCATCTTTCTTTGTAAGTAATATGTCATTTATCTCTGGCTGACTTCAAGATTTTTCTCTTTGTCTTTGTTTTTCAGCAGTTTAAATGTGATATGCTCTGATGAGCATTTTGTTTTATTGGGGTTTTGGGGGGAGTATTAATTCTGTTTGATATTTTTTGAGTTCATTGCATCTGCTGTTTAGTGTCTCTCATTAATTTTGGAAGATTCTTAGCCATCATTTCCTCAAATATTTCTTTTGCCATGTTCTCTTATTTCCTTCTAGGAGATATTATGGATATATCATGCATAATTATAATAATTATGCATACGTTAGACCATTTATCTAGATTGTTATCATGTTATCTCAGAGTTCTTGGATGCTGTTTTTCCTCATTTTATTTTCCTTTTTGTTTCACTTGGGTAATTTCTATTTATTTCAAGTTTATAGATTATTTTCTCTATTATTGTGGTTTCTATTCTTAGAATTTTCATTTGGTTCTTTCTCACAGTTTCCATCTCTCTGCTGAAATTAACCATCTGCTTTTGCATATTGTATTAATTATCTGTTGGGAATAGCAAATTGTCTCCAAAACTGGCTTCAAATAACAAACATTTACCGTTTCTGTAGGTCAGAAATCTGGGCACAACTTAGTTGAGCGTCTCTGGTTTAAGATCTCATGAGGTTGCAATTAGGCTTTTGGCCAGGGTTGCAGTATCATCTGAAAGCTTGCTTGGGGGAAGATCCACTTCTAAATTCTCTGACTTCCTAGTAGGCGTTTGGACTGAGGGCCTAAATTCCTGGCTGGCTATTGGATAGAGGCTTTCCTCAGTTCCTTGCCAGGTTGGCCCCTTCACAGGGTAGCTTATAACATGGCAGATAGTTCATCTCAGAGTGAATGAGAAAGAGAGTGAAATAAGACACTCAAAATAGAAGCCACAGTCATTTTACAATCTGATTTAAGAGAAGACATCGCATCGCTTCTGCCATGTTTTATTAATTAGAAGCAAGTCACTAAATAATGCCCACACTTAAAGGGAAGAGATTACACAATGGCATGAATTCCAGAGACACAAAACACTGTGGGTCATAGTAAAGGCTGTTTACCATAGAAGATTTCTCTCAAGAGTTTTTATTGTCTAAGTCCATTGTGAGGTTCTACAGCTTTACTCATCCTCAGATTAAAGTCGTGAAATGAAGAAAAACAAAACAGGTAATTAAGTTTTGACTTACATTTCCAATTCACCTGCTGTTAATAATGGCCATCTCCATCTACTATTGTCTACGTTTAGGTTTCAGGTGGTTTTTCTATTCCGTCCAAAGTATTTTGTGGTGACATATCATGTAGATAGACTGTAGTGGGCATATTCCATCTTGGTCAACATCAGAGGTCCTCAAAGTCAATCTGATCAATACTTTCCCCCTTTCCCAGATAATACAAACCCTTTGAACATCTTCACTCCATTCCCTGTCTCTTGCTTGTATGCTGTTATCACACATTTTATTGAACATGTAAAACTTCGTAAGATATTATTGTTTTATGTAGTCAATAATTCTCTGTATTTACCTACTTTATTCATTTTCATTTCTTTCTGTATCTCCAGTCTTCCATCTTAGATCATTTTCCTTCTACCAGAAGAATAACTTTGGTATTTCTTTTAATGTGGATATATTGGTGTTAAATTCTGTAGTTTTTTTAATGTCTGAAAACCAAAGGTCCTCATTTCACCTTCACTCATGAAGGATGTATTCACTAGGCATAGAATTCTAGGTTGGCAGTCATTTTCTGTCTGCAATTTAAATATACCATTCTGTTGTCTTTGGCTTTTCATTGTTTCTAGGGGGAAATTAGCTGTAAGTTTTTTTGTTTCTCCTTTGAAGATAATCTCTCTCTTTTTTCTTTTCTTTTCTTTTTTTTTTTTTTTGAGATGGAGTCTCGTTCCGTCGCCCAGGCTGGAGTGCAGTGGCGCGATCTCAGCACACTACAAGCCCCGCCTCCCGGGTTCACGCCATTCTCCTGCCTCAGCCTCCCGAGTAGCTGGGACTACAGGCGCCCACCACCACGCCCAGCTAATTTTTTGTATTTTTAGTAGAGACGGGGTTTCACTGTGTTAGCCAGGATGGTCTCAATCTCCTGACCTTGTGATCTGCCTGCCTCAGCCTCCCAAAGTGCTGGGATTACAGTCGTGAGCCACCGCACCTGGCCACCTTCTTCCTTTTATCTTATGCTTCATTCTAGTTATTTTCTTCCAACAGATATTTCAGTTCATTAAATCCCTATTCAGCAATGTTTAATCTATTGTTAAAAATATCCATTGTGTTTGGCCAGGTGTGGTGGTTCACACCTGTGATCCCAGCACTTTGGGAGGCCAAAGCAGGTGGATCACTTGAGCCAGGAGTTCAAGACCAGCCTGGGCAACATGGTGAGACCCTATCTCTACAAAAACATACAAAAAAGAAAATTTGCCGGGTGTGGTGGTGCATGTTTGTAGTCCCAGCTACTTGAAAGGCTGAGGTGGGAGGATTGCTTGAGCCTGGGAGGCAGAGGTTGCAGTGAGCCAAGATCGCACCATGGCACTCCAGCCTGGGTGACAGAGTAAGACACTAGCTCAAAAATTTAAAAAGTATATATATATATATATATATCCACTGTGTTTTAAATTCAGTTATAATTTTTAGTTGTAGACTTTCCATTTTGTTCTTTATTTTTTTTTCTGAATATGAGGCTGGATAACATTTTGTTCGTCTTTAGTGTTGCTAGTTCTCTGTCATATTTCTCAGTCATTCCTTTTATCTCTCTGAACGTAGTGAACAGAATTATTTTAAAATGCTGTCTGATAGCCACGGTATCTGGTTTCTCTGAAGGTCTCCTTTTTTATCGTTTGTTTTTTCTGCTGGTTTTTATTTTTTTTTCATTGTATCTCCTATTTGCCCATTGTGCTTTAAATGTAGGCCAGATATGTATATGCAGATTATTTGTAGAATAATTCTTTGCTCAGTATGATGTATTTTTCCTTCAGAGAAGACTTTCATGTTTTCTCACATCCGTGAGCAAATAATATGAGTTTTCCTTAAGCCAAATTCAAAACTGAGCTGCAATCGCTGCAAAAACTTGCCTACTCCTGCACGCCCTCATTACTATTGTGGAGTATTGAAACCCCAGCAAAAAGCAAGGGAGCTTTACCAGGGAACCCCCATTCTTGGTTGAACCTTGTCATTTTCCTGGTCTCTTAGCCTAACAAGACTATCAAAAGAAACTTTCAGTTTCTTGTCCTCTCAGCAGTCCCTTGTAAATTGTGAAATAACCCCCAAAGGAAAAAGAGATCCTATACACTGGAATCATCTCTCTGAACCCTTACCCTTCCTTGGATCCTAGCCTAATAGTTATTCATTATGTTAATAGCTCCTTGACACCTTTAAATAGACGCCTTTAAGTGTATGCCTTTCTACCATTACCAGAAGTAGAAATTCCCTGAAACCTTTTCTATTTTCACACATATAGATATAGCTATTCGTAGATAATTATTAGATATATTGGCCAGGTGTGGTGGCTCACGCTTGTAATCCCCGCACTTTGGGAGGCCGAGGCAGGTGGATTACCTGAGGCCAGGAGTTCAAGACCAGCCAGGCCAACCTGGTGAAACCCCATCTCTACTAAAAATACAAAAATTAGCCGAGTATGGTGGCACACGCCTGTAATCCCAGTTACTCAGGAGGCTGAGGCAGGAGAATTGCTTGAACCTGGGAAGTGGAGGTTGCAGTGAGCTGAGATCATGTTACTGCCCTCTAGCCTGGGCAACAGAGTGAGACCCTGTCTCAAAAAAAAAAAAAAAAAAAAGATGTATATAATATTAGATATCTATATAGCTATATATGTATAAAATGGATAAAAAAGGTTTGGAAAATATCTACTTAAAGGCATCAAGGAGCTATTAACATAGAGAATAGATAGATGATAGATAGATGATAGATAGATAGATAGATAGATAGATAGATAGATAGATAGATGGTATATAGTATTATCTAGAGTGTATTTTGTTTTTTACATGAATAGTATCATAATGCATACTCAGTGAACTTCTTTATTTTCTCAACAATATGTGTTGGACTTCTAAATTATAACATACAGATCTATCTCACTCTTTTAAGAACTTTAGATCCGGCATGGTGGCTCATGCTTCTAATTCCAGCACTTTGGGAGGCTGAGGCAGGAGGATGGCTTGAGCCCAGGAGTTTGGGAGCACCCTGAGAAACACAGTGAAACTTTGTCTCTACAAAGAAAAAAACCCAAAAACAAACAAACAAAAATAACCAACAACAACAAAAAAGCTAAGTGTGGTAGAATAGGCCTGTAGTCCCAGCTACTCGGCAGGCTGAGGTGGGAGGATTGCTTGAGCCCAGGAGTTTGAGGCTGCAGCAGTGAGCTATGATTGTGCCAGTGTACTTCAGCCTGGGTGACAGAGTCAGATCTCATAAAAAAACAAACAAACAAACAAACAAAAACAACAACAACAACAACCCTGAAAACACAACTTTACCCATCAAACTTATAGTGGTGGATACTTCTGGTCTTTGATAGGGTTGGTGTTTAAAGTTTTTATACAGGTGAAAAGGGCATTTTGGAGTAAGAACAGAACTTTGGGGAAAAGAACATCATTTTGCCAGACAATTTATTTGGCATTTTCGGATTATTTTTTAACGTGCTATGTTTATAGTAGATCCTTCCCCTACAGCATTTCAAAAGATCCTACTGCTGCTCCATTTTTCCCAATAATTTGTCAATATCATTGCCTAATCAATCCATAAAGTGCCCTCTGTTCACTGGTAGAAGAATCCTTTCCCTTGAATACGAAGTCATTCTTTCCATCCTTTTCTCCCTTTTGCTTCTGTAGGCACACATTATACATTTTTGTGGAACCTGGAGAAACTGAAGTTAGAGTTTGTTTATTTTTTCATGTGAATGAAGACGAAGTCCCTTAAACACCAAGTCCAAACAGCTACAAAGCAATCTTTTTATTTGCTCATTTACTCTTACACAGACTGTTTGGCAGGGCCCTCTTAAAAGTCACTAGACAGGAAAATATGCTGTCTTAAAATATAATGTAATGAAAAACAGTGGGCTTCTAATTATTCTCCCAAGGCTATTCCTACCCTTTGCAATAAATTAAAGCAAGCTTAGCCACTGTTTCACGGATGGCATAAAAGTAAACAGGGGCTAAGATAGCAGATACCAGCCCTAGAAATCCAAGATGCAGCTAATACAAGTCTCCCCAGAGCAGCGATGCCCTTCTGCAGGGTTTAATTAGGCATTAAAGAGCCCAATTCAATCTCCAGTGGGGTCCTCAGGGCTATATGCCTACAATACCTCCCAGGTGCTCTGGTGGGCTTCTCTGGATTCCAGCCTAGCTTCATCCCTAGGCTATGGCTGCCAACCTCCTCAAACTTGAATGTTCCTTGAGACTACTTCTCAACTTATTTCACCATCACATGTTTATTGCACAAAATGAATGAATGAGAGCTAAGCCATTTGCTCTTTATCATAGTACTACCGAGTGGCAAACCCCATGTGTTTCTCTGTTAAGCATTTTGTTACCCACTACAGGGAACAGAGGAGAAACACAAAATATATTTCTCTCCTTTTCTTTATTACCTATCTGAGACCAAGTCGATTCTAATCAAGTGTCTGGAAAATGGTCATGTGTAAAGTTCTGTAGATGTGTGTATCTTACATTTTATAGGTGACTTAACCTAATTATTGTTGATTTGTTAACTCAGTAGTGAGTGGTTTTAACCTCTAGTGCATAATATTAAAGAAGGAAAATAGTTTTACACAGTCTGATATATATATATATAATATATATATATATATATTCAGACAATAAACTGAGGTTTCAAATGAATATAAAAATGTTTAAGGTATGTAAGTTGGTATGTTGAATAAGAGTGATACATGGATTGTGATCAAGGCAGAAGTGCATTTTTACCTCCCACTGTTTCTTTGAATATTATTATTATTTTATTATTATTTTTCGAGATGGAGTCTCGCTCTTGTCACCCAGGCTGGAGTGCAGTGCCACAATTTCGGCTCACTGCAACCTCCACCTTCCAGGTTCAAGCAATTCTCCTGCCTCAGCCTTCTGAGTAACTGGGATTACAGGTGCCCAGCACTACACCCGTCTAATTTTTGTATTTTTAGTAGAAACGGGGTTTCGCCATGTTGGCCAGGCTGGTCTCGAACTCCTGACCTCAGGTGATCCACCTGCTTTGGCCTCCCAAAGTGCTGAGATTACAGGCGTGAGCCACCATGCCTGGCCTGAATATTATTTAATACAGTAATTGTCCCTGTCCCTCAACCTACGGTGGATCCATGGCTTTTCTCCACTTTATTTATTTTTATTTATTTATTTAGAGGCAGAGTCTCGCTCTGTCACCCAGGCTGGAGTGCAGTTGCTCGATCTTGGCTCACTGCAAGCTCCGCGTCCCAGGTTCATGCCATTCTCCTGCCTCAGCCTCCTGAGTAGCTGGGACTACAGGCGCCCGCCACCACGCCCAGCTAATTTTTTGTATTTTTAGTAGAGACAGGGTTTCACCATGTTAGCCAGGATAGTCTCCATCTGACCTCGTGACCCACCCACCTCAGCATCCCAAAGTGCTGGGATTACAGGCATGAGCCACTGCGCCCGGCCTTTTTTCCACTTTAATGGGTAATGGTCTCACTGCCACTTTAAGTTACAAACACAGTTTTGTATCAGAAATTGGCACTAGACACTTAATAATCAAAATATGGGCTAGTCACAGTTGTTCAAGCTTGTAATCCCAGCACTTTGGCAGGCCAAGGCAGGAGGACTGCTTGAGGCCAGGAGTTTGAGACCAGCCTGGACAACATACTGTATCCCGATTTCTAAAAAGAAAAAAAAAATTGTTTTAATGAAAAAAATTAAAACAAAATGTATAACTTTGCTTGGCATGAGTCTTCTCCTCTTCACTGGCTTGCTCTCCCATGTCTCTTGTGGATGCATCTTTGTTTGGGAATCCTGTGCAGCTCTTTTCTCAGCTCTTGGCAGCTGATACAAATTTCTGTCCTCTTCCTGCTAAAGTCTCTTTGCTTCTCCAGACGAACTTGTGTGACAGGCCCAAAATAATACTGCACCAACTCTCTGTCTTGCATGGTCCAGATTTGGTCCCATGCTCTGACCAATTTTGGGAGAGGGAGTGGAAACTTCAGCAGCCAATAGGAGGCATTCTAAACATAGAAAACAGCTATGCATGAGGAAAGTGGCCTTTCCCACACAGAATAACGGAAATCTCCTTAGAAGTCATCTCTCCACTTGCTGGGCTTTACTAAACAATAAATGGAGGGCAAAGGAATGATTAACCCAACAATAAGTTGATGATGGTAGAATTCAGTTTTCTGATGGCCCTAGTGTTGGGCCCACATTTTTTCTCAAAGTAAATTTTATTTTATTTTTTAAACTTTTTTGAGATGGAGTCTCGCTCTGTTGCTTAGGCTGCAGTGCAGTGGCGCCATCTTGTCTCACTGCAACCTCCACCTCCTGGGTTCAAGCAATTCTCCTGCCTCAGCCTCCTGAGTAGCTGGGATTTTAGGCACCCACCACCACACCCAGCTAATTTTTGTATTTTTAGAGAGACAGGGTTTCACCATGTTGGCCAAGCTGGTCTTGAACTCCTCCTGACTTCAGGTGATCCACCTGCCTCGACCTCCCAAAGTGCTGGGATTACAGGCTTGAGCCACCGTGCCCAGGCTCAAAGGAAATTTTTAAAAATCTCTGCCTTTGCTAAGCTTCAGTAAAAAGCCAAAATCAGCATATGGGCTCACATGAGTGATTTTAACATGTCACATCATTAGGTTTTTCCTGCTGTCTCACCATGTCCCTTGTATATGATAAATATTCTTCTGGAAACAAAGATTTGGTGCATAGCCTGACAAGCACATCTATACCAAAGAGTACAATAAGACTGTCCACAGGTTGTGCATCCCACATCCAAAAATCCAAAATTTGAAATGTTCCAAAATTCACAACTTTTTTGAGTGTGGACATGATGCGCAAAGGAAATGCTCATTGGAGCATTTCAGATTTTGGATCTTCAGATTTATGATGCTCAGTTGGTATAATGCAAATATTCCCAAATCTGAAAAGATCTGAACTCTAAAACATCTGGGACCGAGCAGTTTGAATAAGGGATACTCAACCTATATTAACCCGTGGACTATCTGGGGAAGATCTGGGATGAAGAGTTCCCAGAATACTCATCGTGTTCAATGGCTCAGAGTTCCACAGGGAATTCAGTCAGTTTGCCCTGCTTTCCCAGAGTGAAAAGACATAGTTCAGTGGTTATCTTTAAAGAAGTGAAGATCTTAATGTCAGGCATGATAGAAGGTTAGAGAATACTTAAACTTCCTGCTGCTGTAAACTAGCCCTGCTCAATTCGCCTGTCCTTTATTGGTACCTATTCTTCCCCCTGTACTGAGCTAGTTGAGGTGAATACAAAATGAAACACAGTCCTTGCCCTCAAGTGGTTTATAGAGAGATACAATGTTGCAATGTGCTGAGGTACCATGCATGTAGAAATTATTACAGATAATACTTTTATCTAAAAAAGTTTTTTTTTAATTTACAAAGTAATTCCAACTTCAAAAATCCTATATGTCACATGGCATAATCAACTCTATTTAATGGGTAAAGCAACTGAGGCCCGGAGATGTAAATTGTTGTGTTCATATTTCCAAAAGTTAAGTTGCAAAAGCCAGAATTAAACTCAGTTCGTCTGACTCCTTTCTAGGGTTGTCCTTCTCAGTGGCATTTGTATTTCAACAAGAAACAAAGAAAGCAGCGGGATTCGAACTAGGGCCGACAGGAGATATTTGGGAGATTGGAGCACTGGAGACTTCTCGGGGTCCTGGGAATGCCAGCACAGAAGCGGCCTGTGAACGACACTCACCTGGAAATGAGACTCCTGCCGAGGAGGGATGCCACAGCCCCACTCCTTGCTGCCCTGGATGCCTTCCCGCCAAGTTCAAAGCCTGTCTTCCTTTGGGGCCAGGGCGTCTGAATTGCTTTCTGAGGGCTCATTGCTGTTTTTCAGTAGATTAGGTGCAAACACTCTGAGTAAACAAAAGAAAATTTTCTACTATTGGCAACCCACTGCTAACTGCTACACCCTGGATATTTTTCTTATAGTTAATTAAAAAAAAAAGAAGATGAAGAAGGGAAGGGTAAATTGGGGGTTGTGTGGGGGCTTGGCAGGGACTTGGCTCTGGCTGCAAATCAACTTCAGACCCC
Organism: Hylobates moloch; assembly: GCF_009828535.3. NCBI lineage: Eukaryota > Metazoa > Chordata > Mammalia > Primates > Hylobatidae > Hylobates > Hylobates moloch. The sequence continues at coordinate 96,149,094 of NW_026652283.1, forward strand.
AGGGGAACTTAAAAGAACTACTAGTGGCCACAATGGCTCTTCAGTGCAGCCTGTGTTTACTCAGGAGCAGCCACCACCTCCACAGCCCCGAAGGCAGCCTGCATGAAAATGCCACATTGTGCAGTGATTTTTCAGTTACTTCAGGGGCTTCAGGCTGGTAGCAGATGATTTGTGAGACTGCTACAGATCCATCAGCTTTTGAAATTCTGCGCAGACTGGTATATGTTGCTGTTGAGCCTCACTTATTCACCTTTCCATTTGGCAAAGTTTACTCAAATGAACGTTTATTATGTGCTAGGTACTAGAGTAGCCACCAGGGATAGAAAAGCATGAAGGACAGAGTCATTGTCCTAAAAAGAAGATGCTAAGATCCATGCAATCTCTTGGCAAGTTCCTCATTTTAATGACAGCCTTGCCATGATCCTTGCTCTCTCATTGGGGTCCTTTGATAAGTTAACCTGACAGATCAGGCGTATGATTAATTCATCAAACAGACCGAGGACCTACCGTTAGCCAAGCACTTCTCAAGGCACTAGAGATTCAAAACACAGGAAACATGTGGTCTCTGCCTGCAAGGACATTCAGACTATTGGGAGGGACAGATCTACAGTTCCATTAGAGCCACAGTTACTAAGATAGACAACTGTTGAGGGCAGAGTAGAGGAGGCACAAAGGAGATAGTTATCAGTGGAGTGACTGGGCTTAGTCACAAAAAAAGACTTCCCAGAGATGATGCTAATACTGAATTAAGAAAGATAAACGTATTTCCAGCTGGGTGCAGTGGCTCATGCCTGTAATCCCAGCATGTTGGGAGGCCGAGGCGGGTGGATCACCTGAGGTCAGGAGTTCGAGACCAGCCTGACCAACATGGTGAAACCTCGTCTCTACTAAAAATACGAAAAATTAGCTGTGCGTGGTGGCTCGCACCTGTAATCCCAGCTACTGGGGAGGCTGAGTCAGGAAAATCACTTGAACCCAGGAGGTGGAGGTTGCAGTGAGCCGAGATCACGCCACTGCACTCCAGCCTGGGCAACAAGAGCAAAACTCCATCTCAAAACAACAACAACAACAACAACAAAAAAAAAAAACAAGATAAACATATTTTAATCTTATATAACAAGATTATATGATCATCCTTGTGATCATCATGTGACAGGAAACCCCTGCTACATGTTTAAAAAAAAAACTAGTTTAATAATTGTGAGCTAATAGATGTCTTGCTACATGGTTTTATTTAAGAAGTGGACCCTCACCACTGCCATCGGCGTAACTACCCTGACACTTGAAACACACTCAAGTTTTGTTATTTGCATATTGTCAGATAAGGTCTTCCCGTTCCGCAAGATTGAAATATAGTTACCTCAATTATCTATTAAGTTCTGCGAAAAGTCCAACGTCCACCCAAAGGTTTCTGAAAATTTTTGAAACACTTGAGTTATCAGAATCACCTATAGTTTCCAATTCCTTACCCTTCTTTTCTGGTTCTTCAGAAAATGGCTGTTCCTTTGTCTCCAAGATGATGTTCACCCAAATGTAAAATTCATTTTGGAGTACTTTTTATTTCCATTCAAAATGCTTAAGCCAAATTCACTGAAGGCTTTTACCTATGAAACTGCCTTTTATCAAAGCTTTTAGAAAAGTGATGAGTTTTGTCATGTGAATGTAAACAATTATTAAAACTGAGTATGAGTCTTCCCTATTCTTAACAGTTCTTTTTGGCCAGTCTGTCATTCTCCTTGGCCATCTTTTTTGTTCTTCACTCCTCCCCCAGGTCCCCTCTTGTTCGCTCTCTCCCACCCCCAATTTCTTCCCCCTTTTAAGGTCCCCGCCTCCCTTAGCTTCCCATCATTACTATAAATACACCACTCACAACAGCCTTGTGATCATCACGTGACAGCAAGTGTCATGTGATGAAAAAACTGACATCAATTATGCCATTGAAGGTAAAAGATGCACCTTACCTATATATGCACATGCACAGAGAAAAAGGAATCCAGCAGCACTTCCAGTGGAAGGAGGAATCTCTCCTGGATTTCAAGTCCAATGAAAGGGCCCACTGCCAATGAAACAGCCTCATCAGAATCATTTAGGAATGTCCCTTTTGACATTTTTCTGGTTCTTCTGGTTGTAGAGACTCTGGCTGTAAGTCTGCCTTCTTGCTGGATACAGGTAACTGGTAACAACCTCAGAGAAATCCTAGATATATTTTGCTGAGAACCCAGGCAAGGTGAAAGTCAATATCCCAGGTGTATCATTCCTCACTAGTCTCAAGCTTCATGTCTGGGTCTTTTCCTGAGTCTACATTTTGGACATGGTGAAGGAAGCATGACTTTTAGCTGTGGGAAGCAGTGTAATATAATACAAAGCACATGGACTTAGAAGTCAGATTTGCTGATTGTTTGGATTGCCTCACTTCACCCCATCAGTGAGCAAGGGATTCTGCCCTAGGGTTATGAGGATGGCTGAACATGTGACACCTGAGATGAGATTGACAATAGTTTATTGGCACATATGGTCATAGTCTAGGGGAGGAGGACACTGCATGCCATGCAGGGCTACACGGAGGTTGCATTTGGGAACGAGAACAGAGTGAACAAGAGGGGGCTATGGGCCACAGGCTTTGTAGTAACAAGAGAGTGGGGTAACTCCTGGTTCCTGAGGGAGGGTGTGATTGGCTTGTTTGAACAATTCCTCAGATTGACAGAGAACTGAAGCCTGCTAGTCAGGGTTAGCAGAGATAGGGTTACATAGAAACTGTGCCTGGCACCTATGATAAGAAGGGTTATTTGGGTAGGGGACCTTATCTTCAGGAATACAATGGGGAGGAAAACTTGAGGTTAGGCCATTTGAGATTTTACCGGGTATCATGACTTTGGGGAAACTGTAAGCACTGAGTCTCACATCCTTATTTGTTAAATGGGGATAATAATACAATAATACTACATTCATAGAGTTCTTTTTTTTTTTTTTCTGAGACAGAGTCTTGCTCTGTTGTCCAGGCTGGAGTGCAATGGCATGATCTCCACTCACTGCAACCTCCGCCTCCCAGGTTTGAGCAATTCCCCTACTCAGCCTCCTGAGTGGCTGGGATTACAGGTGCCTGCCACCATGCCCAGCTATTTCTTTTTTTAATTTTTTTAGATGGATTTTCACTCTTGTTGCCCAGGCTGGAGTGCAGTGGCGTGATCTTGGCTCACTGCAACCTCCACCTCCCAGGTTCAAGTGATTCTCCTTCTTCAGCCTCCTGAGTAGCTGGATTACAGGTACCTGCCACCATACCCAGCTAATTTTTTGATTTTTAGTAGCGAAAGGTTTTCACAATGTTGGCCACGCTGGTCTTGAACTCCTGACCTCAGGTGATCCACCTGCCTCAGCCTCCCAAAGTGCAGGGATTATAGGTGTGAGCCACTGCGCCCAGCCTAATTTTTGTATTTTTAGCAGAGATGGGATTTCACCATGTTGGTCAGGCTGGTTTCGAACTGCTGACCTCAGGTGATCCACCAGCCTTGGCCTCCCAAAGTGCTGGGATTACAGAGGTCCCAGCACATTTTAAACACAGTGCAGTAATTGGTTAATGAACAGTTCTGTAATTCATTTTCTTAATTGCTTGGGAGACACAATCAAAAAAGAAAGAAGGTGATGTAGTCAAATCTCCTTGTAAACATGTTAATGACAGACCTCCTGGTAAGCAAACTAGTGGTATTTGCCAGCAAGAGAGTGTTTATCCTTGGAATGCTTTCAGAAGGATGTACCTGATTGTCTAGGATTGCTTATGGTAAACAAACCCTCAATCTATGGATTTATGTGGCATGGACCCTAGGAAATATCATGTAAATTACATAATCATTTAAGTGTAAAATGGGCATGCATGTCTCATGATTCAGGTGGCTCCCTGTGTGTAAGTATCATTATAGCACACATCCCTTAATGACCTCATATATTGATGGGAAGACAATGCAGGATCACCAGGTATAGAAGGAATAGCTATAATACGATAGATAAAATTCTAACTAAAGAAACAGGAAATAAGAGCAGTCTAGAAGAAATCATGCAGGGGCATAAAAATTTTGAAAGCAATAACCTTACTTTCCTCATGGAGATAAGACACTCTAGTCAAGAATGTAGAACCGGAGGTTGTATCACAAATAGAAAAGTTCAGAGTGTAAAAAAATATTTCTTGGAAACTAAAATATTATTTCATATCATAAATGAAAAACTCAATAGATGAATTAGAAAATAATGTTGAAAAAAGTCTCCCAGAAAGTATAGCAGAAAGACAGAGATGGAAAATTGGGGAGAAAAAATAGGACAATTAGAGAACTATGTCAGGAGGTTCAACATGTTAAAAGTAGGAAATTTTTTTTAAATGCAAGAGATTGTAGGACAGGCACGGTGGCTCACGTCTGTTATCCCAGCACTTTGGGAGGCCAACGCAGGCAGATCGCCCGAGGTCAGGAGTTTGAGACCAGCCTGGCCAACATGGTGAGACCCCGTCTCTATTAAAAATACAAAAATTAGCCGTGTGTGGTGGCGTGCACCTGTAATCCCAGCTACTTGGGAGGCTGAGGCATGAGAATCATTTGAACCCGGGAGGTGGAGGTTGCAGTGAGCCAAGATTGAGCCACTGCACTCTAGCCTGAGTGATGGAGCGAGACTCTGTCTCAATAAATACAATACAATACAATACAATACAATACAATACAATACAATACAATACAATACAGGGGAGAGGAAACACCATCAAATATGTAATATAATAGAATTTTCCAAAACTGGCAAATATCACAACTTGTTTGAAATGATGAATTATGTGTGCATCATAACTTACTCAACAATTCAAGAAATATCCAGAGGGTTCTTAGTGTGAATATTACTTTTACCATCAAAATTTGTATTTGTATAATCACTAGAAAAAAAATGAGGTGAATTTCAAATAGTCTTTAAATAATAGCAGTTGTTTCTTCTTTGACAGAATGAGCTTCAAAAAGATTTATCTTAATTTTAGGTATTGGATGAAATAATTGAATCATTATTGAAGTTAATCGATTTCCTGTTTAAAGTGTCAGAAAACACTGTAAAACTGGCATCATTTAACTTTTCATGGAACCAACATATGTGCACAAGAAAGAAAATGAATGAAATTAATTTAGAAGAATAGCCATTTGATCTAATTGAAAAGTCATGTTTCATAGAATGATATGTAAATGGATTTCTGCACTGCACCTATTAAAATATTACCTTCACACAGTGCTCTTAATATAACTGTTGGCCAGGCACAGTGGCTCACACCCATAATCCCAGCATTTTGGGAGGCTGAGGTGGGAGGATCACTTGAGCCTAGAAGTTCAAGACCAGCCTGGACAAAATAGTAAGAACCTCACTACAAAAAAAAAAAGCTATGCTACATGTCTGTAGTTCCAGCTACTTGGGAGGCTGAGGTGGGGGGATCACTTGAGCCCAGGAGTTTGAGGCTGCAGTGAGCCATAATTGTGCCACTGCACCCCAGGCTGGGCAACAGAGTGAGACCCTATCTCTAAAAGAAAAATAGCCAACTTTTGAAATGATTGCTGAAGCTCCTTCAGTAGATTCATGTATTCTGATGTTCATATTGTCCCTCAGTCCCATGATGGGTGGTAATTGTTGACAAATATTTTGGGAAATGTATATGTTCATTATTAACTATCTTAAAAATGGAAATAGAATACTTTTACATTTATATGTACTTCCATTCTTAAACTTAGTATCATAAGGACTTACTTCAAAATAAATACATTAGCCGGGCGCGGTGGCTCAAGCCTGTAATCCCAGCACTTTGGGAGGCCGAGGCGGGCGGATCACGAGGTCAGGAGATCGAGACCATCCTGGCTAACACGGTGAAACCCCGTCTCTACTAAAAATACAAAAAATTAGCCGGGCGTGTTGGCGGGCGCCTGTAGTCCCAGCTACTCAGGAGGCTGAGGCAGGAGAATGGCGTGAACCCGGGAGGCGGAGCTTGCAGTGAGCCGAGATCGCGCCACTGCACTCCAGCCTGGGTGACAGAGCAAGACTCTGTCTCAAAAAATAAATAAATAAATAAATAAATAAATAAATAAATAAATACATTAGCAAACAATAAAGTAAATAAATAGTTGTAGGTTTACACCATAAGGTAAATGATCATTCTATGTAGCAAGAGCATTCAAACTACACACTAATGGCTCCAGGACAGGATTCATTAGTCTCTATTTTCTGCACATATTTTACAGAAACCTAACCTGGAATGTCTCACATTTCCTACTGGCCTGCAGCATTTCTAGAGGCTACTGAAAACTGCCTAATGAACTGAGTGGCTGGCAGAGACTTTGAATATTCTTCCACCATGACTGGAGACCATAAAGAGCGATCTGTCCTTAGATACTTGTGTCTGAGTGCACTTGATTTATGTAGTTAATCATTCTGCATACTGTCCTTGAAAGAGAGAAATTAGATACATTACACCAGGATCAGATCAGGGAGAATGAGATGTGTCTCTGATTACTGTTCATGTTTAATCATGTTTTCAAGGTACAACTGTACATGTATCTCATGCACTACTAGATGAGAACATGCAGAAGCTAGAAGTGCAAAATTGAGGACTACCATTCTGGTTTATGCTAATTCTACTGTTAATATATTTTTAAAACAATGAAAAATCTGGGTCAAATATGAAATTGGATAGAATTCTGGGACAACAGGTGTAAACATGACCTATAAACCAGGATATTTGGCTATTCATTGTTTTCTTTCCGGTTTGCAAAAGCAAAAGCCAGAATAGTTTGGAAAAGATTCTTTGTTTATCTTCAACTTAATCAATCATTGATTCCAATCGTGACTGTTCTTCCAGATATATTGTCATGACTAGAAAAAACCAACACTGTCTCTGGTACTTGTTATGTAGCTATTGACCCCAAAAATGCTTCATTTTATTTGTTTGTTTGTTTGTTTATTTATTTATTTATTTATATTTGAGACAGAGTTTCACTCTGTCGCCCAGGCTGAAGTGCCATGGAGCGATCTCGGCTCACTGCAACCTCCACTTCCCAGGTTCAAGAGATTCTTCCATCTCAGCCTTCCAAGTAGCTGGGATTACAGGTGCCTGCCACCACACCCAGCTAATTTTTTGTATTTCTAGTAGAAAAGGGGTTTCACCATGTTGGCCAGGCTGGTCTCGAACTCCTGACCTCAAGTGATCTGCCTGTCATGGCCTCCCAAAGCGCTGGGATTACAGGCATGAGCCACCATGCCCGGTCTAAATGCTTTATTTTTAATCAATCAGCAAACAGAAACAGTTGGCTTTCACCTACCAAGGATAGCAGCCTACTTTTACTATCTTATGTCAGGGTTGTATCTAGAAACAAATTGATACCCAGCTACTACTATCACACATAAAAAGATACAATATTTCTGAAGCCATTTACTATGTGGTAACCCATAAGGTTTACAGTTTTTGAAAGCAAGAGGGAGCTCTGCGCTATCTACGTTGCAATACAAGCTGCCTTGCTGCTTTGGCCTTACGTTACAAGAGGTACAACACTTTAAGTGACTGTGGCAGATAAAAATGCCTTATGAAGCACTTGTGCAAACCAAAAAAAATGCAGTGAAGACTCCTACAGTTTTCATGTACAGTCAATTATTCACCATACAATAAGCACTTCCAACCTTGCTATTGGCCATGGTAGAGATTGACTGCTTGACCACAAGACACCACATGAGTGTGACACCTTGGTTGGTCTCATAAATGAGGTATTTTGAATCACAAAGCAGAATTCTACTATTAAATGAAAATGGTACATACAAGAGTAGGCTTGGAATGAACATGTAAATTACATGAGCGGGAGGCTTAGACTCCTATGGCACTTGCTTCCACTGCTTTACTGCCTTTCCCTCAACCCACACTTACGGCCTCACGGGGAGTTTTACTTAACGGAAGAGAAAAAATGTGAACCTGCTTTATGCTTGGGTGTCTGTCGGGTAGCACTACTTAGCCTCACACTGATACAGCACTAAAAACAACAGTGGCATGAAAAGACAAATATTATGTGATTCCACATATATGGGGTATCTAGAATAGTCAAATTCATAGAGACAGAAAGTAGAACAGTGGTTACTAGCCGCTAGAGGGAGGAGGGAATAGGGAGTTATTGTTTAACGGGTACAGAGTTTGTCTGAGATGATGAAAAACTTTTGGAGGTGGGCGGTGCTGATGGTTGCACAACAATGTAAATGTTCTAAGGCCACTGATTTGTATACTTAAAATGCTTACAATAATAAATGTTATGTATATTTTATTAGAGTAACATTTTTCTATTGAAAAGTAAAAACTAGCAAAAGAGAATCCTCCCAATGGGTGGAACTTTGGTTTACATGAGAGATGGCCTCATTTATGGATGTTCACTGATTTATGGACAATGCCTAATCATCAGTTAATGGCTTGAAAGTTCAGAACTAGGAGACTGATAGCAAGGATGTCAGTGTGGTTCTCTTGGGATGGGCACAGCCTCTGTGTGTGCGTGTGTGTGTGCGTGTGTGTGTGCGTGTGCGTGTGCGTGTGTAGAGACAGAGAAAGAGAGAGAGGGAGGGAGAGAGAGAGAGAAAGAGAGAGAGAGAGAGCACCGTGAGTCTTCACATGGCATTATTCCCTAGCCAGCCTCTCCTGTTGGCTACGTAGAGAAAGGTTATTTAAATTGGATCTCTTTTTTTTTTTCACAGAGACTGCAGTTATTTGTCCTTATTGGAAAAAATTCTTTTATTTTCTTGCTTTATTTGTTGAAATAAATTCTTATCCTAAATCTGACTTCGCCTTCTTTGTCTGGCTTTCTTCTACTAGCACCACTATATGTAGATGTATATAGAACGTCTTGTCACCTATGGCCATAGCAGCACACATTACATCATCTCTAATCAAGAAACTGATTTTGTAGAAATTGGTGGGGCAATAGACTCATTTCATGATATTTACCCAGAAGCATGTGGCTTGATAGAAAGATAAGTCACAGTTAGGATACTAGCTAAAAGACAGCACCCCGGGAATTTGGGACACTCACTCCGGTTACAATATATGCCTTAAACCAGTAGCCAATATGTGGTGTAATTTCTCTTATAGACATAATAGACTGGTTTAAGGACCAAGGTCAAAGTGGGACCTCTCTATTACATATAGTAACCCATCTATCAAAGTTTTGCATAATATCCCCACATCCTTTAGATTGGTGAGTTGGGATACAACTCTTAGTGGTGGATGAAAAAAGAAAGAAAGAAAAAAAGATTGGTGAGTTGGGAGGTTTGGGTGCCCATGACAGAAATGCTTCTTGTAAATTGGAAGCTGAGACTGCTCTCTTGTAATTTTATAGTCCTCATGTTGAAGAACCAAGAGGCAGAAAAGAAGGTTAGTTTACTGACTGGGTGATTGATCCTGATTACCTGATCACCAAGGGGAAATCGGATTCCTGCTTCATAATGGGATGACTATGTCTGGACCTCAGAGGACTCCCAGATCCAATAATTATGGTCACTGGCAAACTAATAAAGATAAGTTTTTGGCGAGAATGAAATTTTAGGCCCCTCTCATCAGTTAAAAAAAACAATTCATGCAGGCCAAAATGCTCAGAGAGTAGAGGGGAACATTGGAATGATTGTCAAATAAGGCCTCATGACCAGTTACAGAAGTGGGGACAGTAGAATCTATATTTTGTGACAACTGTTTACTTCTCCCCTTTTCTGTTTATGTGAAACTGTATTTACGTGAACGTAACCACTGATGGTTAATATCACAGTTTAGCTCCAAGTGGAAATTTGATTGAGTTGACATTATTCCCAGGTCATACAAGAGAGGACTGACAGGATTTTGTGTTTCTCCTGTTTTATTTCTAGTTATTCTTATTCAAATGAAAGAAAAAAGTAGATGAGCTGTGCTGGTTGTTTCCCATTTGCCATTCCAGATCCACTCTTTAACCTTCTTTGTCCAACTCTGCACCCTAACAGGGTGACTTCTAAGGACGACTGCACCTGTGCTTCTTTACCTGTTAGCTTTTAAATGGTTCAGCCAATAGAAGGTATCAAGAGGAATATCAAGGATAGAAGGAGAGAGAGGTCAGGGTCTTTCTTCCTCACTCCCTCCCTACCAGACCAGAGGCAGCATCTTCATTCTTCTATCTATGGGTATCCTTTTTTTCAGGCGGCCTCTTTCATAGCCACAGCTGTTGCTGGTTTGGTAACACCTCAACCTTCCCTCACAACTTCAGGCCTCAGCATGGCTACAGCTTCCAGCTGTTGCTAGATCCAGGAGTTTCACCATCCCTTATTGGTTCTCTCAGTCCTGTCCACACCACTGCATATGGTCCTTTCATCAAACTCTCTTCTATTAAACTTTTTTTTTTTTTTAAAGACAGAGTCTAGCTCTGTCGCCCAGGCTGGAGTGCAGTGGCACAATCTTGGCTCGCTGCAATGTCCGGCTCCCAAGGTCAAGCAATTCTCCTGCCTCAGCCTCCCAAGTAACTGCGACTACAGGCACGTGCCACCACGCCTGGCTAATTTTTTGTATTTTTAGTAGAGATGGGGTTTCACTGTGTTAGCCAAGATGGTCTCAATCTCCTGACCTCATGATCCACCCACTTCCCAAAGTGCTGGGATTAGAGGCGTGAGCCACCGCACTTGGCCTTCTATTAAACCTTCTTTATTTTTTAGGGCAAGGACTGAAATTCTGATTTTTAAAGTATTTGTTACTGAAGTATAAGTATTCAATTAAATGCAAAGATTTCAAGTGTACAGTTTAGGGATGTTTGACAAACATATACACTCATGTGACCACCATCCCCATCAGGAATAGAACATTTTCATCACTTCAGATGTTCCCTTGTGTTCCCATTCTGTCAAAGGCAACCACTGTGTTGACTGTTTTCACCAAAGATTAGTTTTGTCCTGTCTTGAACTTCATATAAATGGAATTATACAGTATGAAATGTTTTGTGTTAAGACTTCTTTCACTCTGTATGCTATCCTTGAGATTCATTCACGTGTTGAGTAGTTCATTCAGTAGTTCATTCCTGTTATTGTCGAATAGTATTCTATTGTGTGAATATGACAGTTTGTTTTTCTATTCATCTGTTGATGATATTTGAATTGCTTCCAGTTTTTGATCATTGCAAATAAAGCTGCTACGAACAGTTGTGCACAAATATTTTTGTGAATATAGGTTCTCATTCTTTTGGATACACTCCTAGGAGAGGAATTTCTGGGTCCTAAGGCAGGTGTATGTTTAGATGGAACAGCCAGTCTTCTAAAGCAACCATAACAATTACCCTTACAGCGTGCCATCTCCTCACATCAGGACAGGCCAAGACAATTGTGAATAAACATAATCTTGAAAATGTCAGGAGAATTAAGTAGTAATATTCAGCTGACTGTTTTAAAAATGTTACTAGGCAAAGCTCCTGAGTGAGTGAGTGAGTTGGTAGCTCTGGCAGGTACCTTCTGATCCCTCCCCTCCGTTCTCAGCACTAACCAGGCTTTAAAATGACCCCTCCAGTCCAGACATGTGAAGTCTCACTCCTTAGGTTACCAGCTAACTGTTAAAAGGGAAGGAGCTGGCCGGGTGTGGTGACTCATGCCTGTAATCCCAGCACTTTGGGAGGCCGAGGCCGGCGGATAACGAGGTCAAGAGATCCAGACCATCTGGCCAACGTGGTGAAACCCCGTCTCTACTAAAAATACAAAAATTAGCTGGGCGTGGTGGCGCATGCCTGTAGTCCCAAATACTCGGGAGGCTAAGGCAGGAGAAATGCTTGAACCCGGGAGGCGGAGGTTACAGTGAGTTGAGATCGCTCCATGGCACTCCAGCCTGGCAACAGAGCGAGACTCTGTCTCAAAAAAAAAAAAAAAAAAAGGGAAGGAGCTAAGTAAATTCATTTATACTTGTCAGGCCTCACTGCATTTAACACCTCACTGCATTTAACACCTCACTGCATTAACAGCTACCACGCCCGGCTAATTTTTGTATTTTTGTAAAGATGGAAATTTCACCATGTTGGCCAGGCTGGTCTCCAACTCCTGATCTCAGGTGATTGGTCGGCCTCCGCCTCCCAAAGTGCTTGGATTACAGGCGTGGGCCACCGTGTCCGGCCAATATTTGTATTTTGAAAGCAAAGTTTAATTATCCAAAATAATTACTCACTAATAGTAGCCCTTGTAGTTGATGGGAAGTAACAAGGAGAGAAGAAATCTTTTCAGTACATTCCGACAATTAATACAAGCTGAAAAATGGCACCTGTAGTAAATCAGATGTGGATTCAAATCCAAGTTCTTACTGTGAAAAGAAAGTAAATTATTTCAATGTCTGTGTCCTGGTTCATTAAATGAGGATAATCATCTGCCCCTTTAGCACCAATCAGTTGTTCAATTGTAAGTATATTTTATTTAAATGTGAATATTTTTAGGACAGATTGCAGCCACATTCAGGGTCTAGCACAGGGACAGGCATGTGTGGGCACTCAATAGATGTTTGTTGACCCATACATGAATATAAAAGAGATCTGCAAACTGTAGAGCACCGCACATGCCTCAGTTATAACAATACTGATCTTTATTACTCTACCTATGAAGAAAGCAAGTTCTTTCACTGAACAGGGTTGGTGGTGGGGAGACAGGCTGGGGCGAGCAGGAAGAAGGAATCAAGTCAAACAGGGACCCCTGCAGCAGAAGTGTCCATTGGGACACTTACTTAGAGTGTAGATTCCCAGAACAGACCGATAGAGTCCGAATCTCAAACCCTTTCGAGGTCAAAGAGCCCTGATTTGGGAGGTGGGTGATAATGGTGACAATCTCACTAGCCCTCTTATTGCTCCTTGAGAAATACTAGCGTACCAGGAAAAGTGGTGAAGGAAGCGTTCCTGAAGATACCCTTTCCTCAGTGACTCTCAAACTACGCTTTTAGGAAAGAGGAATTCCGCTATTCCATGCGTTTCACACCTTAGAGTGAGGGTGGTAGGTAAGTTAGATATTCCTCTCTTCATCTGAAAAAAAAAAAGGGGGGGGGGTAGTGGGGAGGGGGAGGAGGCCAGCTGAAAAGTAGAGGGCGAGGACAGAGTTAGACACCCGTTTTCTAACGGTCCTGCCAGAGGGGCTCGGCCTGTCAGACTGCGTCACCCTCTCGCTAAGGGTCCCCCAGACGGGCGGGGGCTCCTTGCGGCCGGCTTGCTACTCTCCCCGCCTCCCTGCGCCCTCGCCGTCCGCCCCGCTGTGCCCGCGGAGCGCGCGGCCCGGCGCAGCCCCTTTTGGCACCGAGGTTTCCAGGTGCCCAGCGCGAAGGCGGAGCCGGGTTACAGCCGCCTCCTCGGCGCCACAGAGAAGACCCCCGGGAGTTCGGCGGCCCAGGCGCTCCGGCTCCGCGTCCCGAGCCTCCCCCGGCTCTCCGCGCTCCTCCCTCTCGGCGCGCCCGGCGCGAAGCCTGCGATTCGTGAGCCGAGCGCACAGCGCAGAGCCGAGTGGCGCACGCTGGGCAGTGGCCTGGGCAACCCCAAGCGCAGCCAGAGCCCTCACCCGAGCCCGCTGGCCCGCGCACTCCCAGACCATGACTGCCGAGGGACCCAGCCCGCCTGCCCGTTGGCACAGACGCCTGCCCGGGCTCTGGGCGGCGGCGCTGCTCCTGCTCGGTCTGCCGCGCCTTTCGGTGCGGGCGGATGGTGAGTGTGCGGGAGGCGGCGGGGTGGGGGGTGGAGCGTGGGGTCCGGGCAGGGAGGGCGTAGCTCGCCGGGGCTGCTGCCTCTGACCGGCCCGGCAAGCGGCAAGCGCAAGCCTGAGAGGAACGAGCGAGCGGCCGTCCTGCGACCCAGCATGCCTCTCCTGGCCCACCAAGTCTCCGCGTGCCCATGCGCCCAAACGCCCGCCTGGTGCCTGGACCCTCCCTTAGCGCCGAGCGCGCGGGTCCCGCAGTCCCGCCGCTGGCTTTCCTAAGGTCTCCAAGAAAGCTCAAATGAAATCACCTCTAAGGTGCCCTAGAACCTTCTCTGCTAAGGGGTGATTTTCCGCCGTCCCTCAGTTTCTCAACGTCTATTAATGTGCCCCTGAGGACACCGCCGATGGTTAGAAAACTCCCTCGGATATTTTGACTTGGTCTGGGAAGACGTGAAAGATAAGTGAGCATCAGCGAGGCTAAGAGAGAGAGAATGGCCTGGGGAGAGGGAATAGCACGTGCAAAGGCTGTCTCTGAGTGACAGGAAAAACGGGACAAATGATAAAGCGAAGTACCTGGAGGCGAGGGGACGTCTTGAGACATGAGGTAGAGAAATGGGCAAGGGCCAGATTATGGCAGGTTCTCTGAGAATTGGTCCACTTTTTGTTTGTTTGCTTGGTTTTTGAACCTGAATTTAGCTTGTAATACTTGCCCTAAAATGAGCAGGATTGGAGCTCTGTATCCATTCCGTTTTGAAAAGCTAATTCAGCTGTGTTTTCATAGTGGAACAAAATCCCGCTGACTTGGTACAGGAGCATCTGAAGAAAGCAAGCTTAAAGCCAGCAGTTCTCACACCCATGAGGGAGTTCTAGCTTAGGACGAATTAGACTGATAAAAGCGAAAAGCCCTCCGTCAATTTAGGATGCGTTGTATATTTTAAAATGTGATTCTTGTTTAGCCAACGATATTGAGTGAAACTAGAAGACATGGGAAAAAAAAAAAAAAAAAGCATGATTGTCAGGGAAAGGGGAAAGCCAAGGAAAAAACCCTCTAGCTCTTAGAGTTTTTAGTGCTCTCTGTTTTAAGTGCAGGCTTGAAAAGCTCTTCGTTCCTAATTAAGGATGAATGTCTTATTTCTCCATATCCTCAGAGAGAGTGTTAGAGACAAAACATTTTTAACTTTGAAGACTGTTAGTAACCACTGCTAATTTTTTAAATTGACATGTATTTCACATAAAATTTGTCATTTTTAAATATACAGTTAAGTGGGTTTTAGTATATTCATTAGGTTGTGAAAACCATGGTTTGCATGCATCAAATTCCAGAACATTTCCATCATCCCTCGAAAGAATCCCATACCTATTAGCAGTTTACTGATAATTCTTCACTGTAGTGTTTTTTGACTGACATTGAGCCATGAAAATTAAGCTGATTTTAAAGAATGCAAGTAGAACAAATTGGAGCTAATATTAACCTTTGAACAAGATATATTGTGCCAATTTTAATTCCTTTTAAATAAATATTTTTGCAGTCCATAAGGTTTTAGAGTTTCATCCCATTATAACTGTTTAAGTGGAATGCCATGTGGATAAGGATCAATATTTTGTGCCTGTCTAGCTTGATACGGGTCATAGAAAATTAAAGGCAGAATGTCACTGGTCAAAGAGAAAGTAAGGACAGCACCAGAGCACATGATTCTTTGTTACTGCTTGCCAGAAATGATTCCTTTTCTTCATTCTCCTTCTTTTTCTTCATTCTCCTTCCTTTTCTTTCCCCACTTCCTCAATGGACAATTACAGGTATACTTCCTATAGTAAACTCAATTTTCTGAGCTCCAACTTTTATACTAGAACCAGGAAGAGTTATAAGCTATATTATCAAAGGATTCTTTTTGGTACTAAATTCTTAGCTGCCACCAGTTCCTACATATAGTTATTTGTGTGCTATGGTGATGGGAGGAAGAAGAAGAAATGCTCAGCTTAAGTATGATGAATTACAGATATTTGAAGAGATAGATTTGGAGAGAAACTATTTCTGAAAACATGTCATCTGTATAAGGATGGTCTTTGAAATCATGTGCGTGGGCAGAATCCTAAGGAAAGATTTTACAGCGAGAAGACCCAGAACTGAGCCTGGAGTGAGGGAAGCTGGTTTGGGATTGTTGAATCTATGTTCATGAAACATATTAGCCTGTAATTTTCATTTTTTATAATATCTTTGCCAAGTGTTGATATCAAACTTATGATGGTTCCTAAACCAAATTGGAAAGTTGTTCCCTCTTTAACTCTGAAAGGGTTTCTGTGGGTGAGAGCTTTTGTTTGTTTGTTTTGGTGTGAGATCATCTGTGTCTGAAGGTTTTCTTGTAGGAAGATTTTAAATAATGAATTTAATTTCTTTGGTAGATAAAGAAGTATTCAGATTTTAAAATTAATTGTGTGTCAATATTGTTAAGTTTTGTTTTTTAAAGTTTTTTCCCCACTTCATTTAGATTATCTAATGTGGCACATACAATGTAATAATCTCTAATTATCATTTCAGGGTCCACGGGATCTGTAGTGATGTTCCCTTTCATTCTTGATATTGGTAATTTGTGTTTTCTCTCTTTTTTTTTCTTTGTTGTCTTGATCAGTCTTAGTAGGGGTTTATCCATTTTATTATTCTTTTGAAAAAAGCAACTTTTGGCTTTATTTTCTCGATTGTATGTCTGCTTTCCGTTTTATTGATTTCTGCTCTATCTGTATTATTTCCTCCTTCTACGTTAGAAGATTTGATTTTGTGGGACTTTTGTGTTAGTTTTTTGAGCTAGAAACTTAGATCATTGATTCTCAACCATCCTTTTTTGGTATTAATAACATGAGGTCTGAGGCTATAAATTTCTCTTAAACTACTTTAGTTTCTCCATAAGTTTTTGGCCCTTGAGTTGACGTGTTTTATTTCAGTTGGGATTTCTTCTTTGAACACAGTTTACTTAGAAGTATATTTTGTAATTTCCATGCACAAGGGGATTTTCCTAGTTATTGCTTTGTTATTGAGAGGCAGTATAACCAAGTGATTAAAATCACTAACGGAGCCATACTGCCTGGTTTTGTATCTCTGCTGTGTGATCTTGGACAAGCATTAATACTAAACCTTAACTATAAAATGAGGATGATAATACCACCTATATCATAGAGTTGTCATAAGGATTAATTTAATGAGTATTTGTAAAGCAATTTGAACAACATCTAGTCCATAGTAAACACTATGTAAGTGTTTCATATATAAAATAAGTGATTTTAGCTTTGTTGTAGTCTAAAAGGCATGCTTTGTATGATTTTTGTCTTTTGAGGTTTTTTTAGATTTGCTTTATAGCTCAGTATTTGATCAGTTTTACAAATGTTCTGTGTGTGCCTAAAATGAATGTGTATTCTGTAGTTTCGTATGCAGTACTGCACATAGGTTCTTACATCAAGAGTGCTAATTTTGTTTTCTGTTTTAACAATTACCGAGAGGGATAGTAGTTTAAAATTTCCTCAAGGATTGTGGATTTTTTTGTTTTTCCTTGTAGTTGTGTTAATACTACCTTTTTGTAGTTAAGTGTAGGAGTGCCAGTCACCTATGGATGTGTTTATTTAAATTTTTTTTTGTATTTTTATTACAACTTTTGGTTCCAATGCTGGGGAATTATTATATTTATTATAATTTTGCAAGTAGCTGACTTGTGTCTTAGTCTTTTGCAAGCAGATGACTTGTGTCTTAGTTGTGTCTTAGTCTAATCACTGATATATTATGAAAAAGTTGGTGACAGATGGAAGTAAAGTGTCTCATTCTAAGTAGGTGTTTTCTCCCCTGCCTTTACCTTAACTTGATAGGGCCACCCAAGGCATTGCTTCATTCCTCCAGGAGGCTCCTGGGGACCTCAGTGCTCCCTCCGGTACCGTGGTTTCCTTACTTAAAATTCTCATTTGCTTTCAGCCTGGGCTTTCACCCCTGCTTGAATTCAGGTTCCCATCCCCCCATTGATCACACATTCTTTGAGGCCTACTACATGTCCATATATTAATGTGCTATAGGAAGCCAAGGTGTACCAGACATCATCTCTGTTTTCTTGTCCAGTAGGACAGAAGTACAGCAGACACAAATGAATTTATTGTGAAAGGGGCCTGGTAATATCCTAAGACAAGGGACAGAGAGAAGGGAAGCAACCTGTCATATAGGGGGTCATCCTAGGGCTGAGGGAGGCAGAAGAAAGCAGAGCTGAGGCCTAAATCAGTGCCTTAGACATCAAACGACCTAACTCAGGGAAGCCTAGGACACTGAGCCTTGACACATGATATTTGTAAAACACCATTTTAAAAGAAAGATTTGAAGGGCTTTTCCAGATCGACACGCCAGAGCAGATGGTTAATTTTGGGGGGGAAATAAAAGAAGAAAAAGAAGACAAGAGAGGAAAAAAAAAAGACGAAAATGCTAGTGTAATTATCATCACCTGGTCCCAGGGATGGTGTGCAATGTGGATGTGGTAGTTGCTGCACTTGGACCTTCAGGCAAGGACTACAGTTCTAACTGGCCTCTGCCAGAGGATGAGTTTGCTAAGACTAACTTCCCATGGATCCTGAAATCCACAGGTGTTTGTGCTTGTTCCCACACAGGAAAGCTCTTTGTGCTGGAGTCTCAGAATGGCCCTCAGGGCCTACACCTGGAGGCTGCTCGGCTTTCCTGCAAGAACAGGGGCGCTCACCTGGCATCTGCAGACGAGCTGCGGAGAGTGGTACAGGATTGCTCCTTTGCGGTGTGCGCCACTGGCTGGCTAGCAGATGGTACTCTTGGGTAAGTTAGGCGAGCACTCCTTTTCCAACTCACCCCAGTTGCACCGCCAAGGCTTATATAGGGCTCAGTAATTGTTCTGTTGAGGTACCAGTACAGGCAGAGTACAGTGGGCAGTAGCCTCCAGTGTGTTCATGTTTTGTTTTGTTTGAGATGGAGTCTAGCTCTGTTGCCCAGGTTGGAGTGCAGTGGCGCAATCTAGGCTCACTGCAACTTCCACCTCCCAGGTTCAAGCAATTCTCCTGCCTCAGCCTCCCAAGTAGCTGGGATTACAGGTGTGTGCCACCATGCCCAGCTAATTTTTGTATTTTTAGTAGAGATGGGGTTTCACCATATCGGCCAGGCTGATCTCGAACTCCTTACCTCAGGTGATCCACCTGCCTCGGCCTCCCAAAGTGTAAGCCACCATGCCTGGTGTGTGTTCATGTTTCGAGTTTACTTACAAAAGCATTTTTCTGGAGTTCTGTCATAGTTCTTTTATCCCCTTACTTTGTTATGTTGAGTTTTCTTTTTTTGTTTTAGACATAGGGTCTCACTCTGTCGACCAGGCTGGAATGCTGTGGTACGATTATAGCTCACTGCAGCCTCAACATCCTGGGCTCTAATGTTTCTCCTGCCTCAGCCTCCTGTAGCTAAGACTACAGGCATGTGCCACAACACCTGGCTAATTTTTTTTTCATAGAGATAAAAAATGCTTGCTATGTTGCCCAGGCTGGTCTCGAACTCTGACCTCAAGCAATCCTCCTGCTTTGGCTTCCCAAAGTGCTGGGATTACAAGCGTGAGCCACCCTGCCTAGCCTTGAATTTTTTTTAAGTAATAAAAATAATACATGCTTATTGTAAAAATTTCAAATAATGCATATATATATATAAAGTGCAAAGTAAGTTTCTCTATTCTTCTCAACCTCAGAGATAATGACTATTAATTGTTTGGTATACATTTTTTATCCCTTTTTTTCTGTGGATACTCATCTGCATATGTATGTATAGGAACGTGGTATGGAGGTTTTAAAATATGGCCACAAATTTTTTCACACCACTGCCATCAACAAGTGTGTTTGCCTCTACTGAGAGAATACAGCAAAAGTGAGATTACATGACTTCTGAAGTTAGGTTGGAAAAATCCATGCCGCATCTGTCTAGATTTCTGGGGACACTCACTTTTGTAGCCTTGAGATGCCATGAGGAGTCTGACTGTGCTGAGGTGGGTGTGTTGTGAGGAAGGCCAGACCACGTGGAGGTATCTCCTTTAGGGGCCCTTGCCAACAGCCCTAACCAATGTCCTAGCCAGTGGCTAGCATTAACTGCCAAAAATGTGAACGAAGATGCCTCTAGGTGATTCTAGCCCCCAGCCATTGAGTTATTGCCAGCCTATGAGTCTTGCCAGCTCAGCCCCTAGACATTATACGCAAGACAAGCCATTCCTACTGTGGCTATCTGAGTGCCTGACCCGTGGAATCCTTTAGAGAAGTAATTGCTATGGCCAGCTAGGAGAAATGTTTCCAATATTGCTGACACCTGCTTTGTTTTAAATTTTTATTACTTTATTAATTTATTAGTTTTTTTGTAGAAACGAAGTCTTGCCATATTGCTCAGGCTGGTCTCAAACTCCTGGACTCAGGCAATCCTCTGGCTTCCACCTCCCAAAGTGCTGGGTTTACAGATGTGAGCCACCATGCCTGGCCTAATTTTATTTTTTAAATTGACGAATAATAATTGTACATATTCATGGAGCGCGTAGTGATGTTTTGACACACATAATTGAGGGTGATCAGATCAGAGTAATTAACGTATCTGTCATCTCAAATATTTATCATTTATTTTTTGCTGGGAACATTCAATATCCTCCTTCTAGCTGTTTGAAATGATATGTTATTGTTAACTATGGCCATCCTACAGTGGTATAGAACACTAGAACTTAGAACACTCATTGGGGCAAGGACAGTATCTTTAATAAATGGTGCTGGGAAAACTGGATATCTGTATGCAGAAGAATAAAACTAGACCCCCACCTCTCACCTCACATAAAAATCAACTCAAAGTAGATTATAGACCTAAATGTAAGACCCAAAACTATAAAACTACTAGAAGAAAACATAGGAGGAATGCTTCAGGATATTGGTCTAGGAAAATATTTTAATAAGATCTCAGAAACACTGGCAACAAAAGCAGAAATAAACAAACACTTCTTTAGTCATGCTCAGAGAAGGCAGGAGCCACTTCACTTTTTCCTTCATGCCACAGGAAATGTGAAAGCAAACAAGGCACCAAGAACTATGGTAGATGATGATCCTAAGATGTCTGGCTGGCGAGTGGCCATAGAAAACATAGACAGCCATGCTGACTCATGTCTCCAAATGTGCCAAGTATGAAGCAGCAACTGAATAAAGGGACAACTGAGGCTACATCCAAAGCCTTTTGGTGAATCTGGAACTGTGGTCCTCTCTGCCTTACGTTTTATATCCATGCTCTTGAATAGACAAAATATGCCCTGTGCATGCATTTCCATAATGTAGTCAAGCAGGAATATTTTTTCATAATCCTGTTACTATAAAATTTCATCAGATAACCAGAGTATTCACAGATTCTGAAGAGACTATTTGCAACTAGGCTTAGGTCTCTCAGGCATTGTGTGCCAGGCCTGGACGATTAGAAAGGTCCATCTTCTGTGGGTTTACTATAAGGTGTTAAGACTTATCAGTGGATCTCTGCAGGCTGAAATGATATTACCTTACAAAGAAAACATACAGCTGGGTGCAGTGGCTCATGCCTGTAATCCTAGCATTTTGGGAGGACATAGGGGGTGGATTAGTTGTGGTCAGGAGTTCAAGACCAGCCTGGCCAATATGGCGAAACCCAGTCCTTACTAAAAAAAATAAAATAAAATAAAAATACAAAACTTAGCTGGGCATGGTGGTGTGTGCCTGTAGTCCCAGCTACTCGGGAGGCTGAGGCAGGAGAATAGCTTGAACCAGGGAGACAGAGGTTGCAGTGAGCCCAGATGGCACCATTGCACTCCAGCCTGAGCAACAGAGCTAGACTCTGTCTCAAAATAAATAATGAAAGAAAGAAAATAAAGAAAATATACTTGTTATATTTACTACACAATGTATTAAAATAGTTTTTCTATCCCTTTTTAATTTATTTTTTAAAACATATTATTCTCTTTTCACCATTCCTATTCAATGTCCTTTCATTTTATTTTTCTAGAAACAAGCATCTGACCATTAGTATGTACATTTCACTGTGGGCCTTTCCTGCACCGGTCTCCACTCCCTCACCACACACTGAGAAGCAATGATTAAATGTGTGGTGCATCTTGTAATCAATGGCATAGTAGACATCTAGCACATCTACCCTATATCTCTCTGAATGAATCCAGAGAATGATAAAGGCCTAGAGTGATGAATTCAGACTTTTGGGCCACTTGTCTCCTGGAAACTTTTGCAGATTCCATAAAGGGTGGCTAAAAAGCTGAATAGCAGTTTTAATAGCCACATGGGACTAGGAGGATGGAGATTTGAATTCACCTTCTGTGTAGGAGGGGACCTGGTGAGCAGTTTTGCTTTGGGTTGGGACCTTGCAGGGCTATGCCCTAAGGGTAAGCTGGACATAGTACACTGTACAGTGAACTGGATGCAGGCCCTCCTAGGAGAAGCAGCACATCTTCAAATACTCTACAGCCATGAATTTGGATTGAGATGACCCTGAATTTCCAGTGCTCCAGATGTCTAGGAGAATCAAATAAAAATTATCTTTTGAAGAAAATAGTATCCTAGACCTCAATTTATTTCAACAAACAATTTAGCCAATGTAGGATTTGTCACACAATATAAAATAACTAGTTGCATGAGGAGACAAAGCAAGTAGAATAAAATTCAGAAGAAACAATAGGTAATAGAAACTCCAGACATTAGGATTGGTAGATGCAGACTTTAAAATAACTATCCTTGACATGTTCAAAGATATAAAAAGATGAGAAGGAGAATTTTGGCAGAGTGTGGAAACTGTAAAAATAACCAAATGGAAACTTTAGACATGAAAAATTCAGTGACTAAAATTGAGAACTTAATGGATAGACCTAATAGCTGATTAAAAAGAGCCAAAGAGGGCTGGACATGGTGGTGCATGCCTGTAGTTCCAGCTACTTGGGAGGCTGAGGCAGGAGGATCACTTCAGCCAAGGAGTTCAAAGTTTAAATACAGTCTACACAACATAGTGAGACCTTGTCTCAAAAAGAAAGAAAAGAAAAGAAAGAAAGAAGAGAGAGAAAGAAAAGAAAAGAAGGAAGGAAGGAGAGAGAAAGAGGAAGGAAGGAAGGAAAGAAAGAAAACGAAAGGAAAGGAAAGAAAGGAAAGACTTTTTAAAAAAGAGCCAAAGAGAGGATTAGTGAACTGGAAAATATTTCAGAGGAAGATATCCAGAATAAATAACAGAGGGAAAAAAGATGAAAAATTATACAACAAAGGGTAAAAGACAAAGAAGATGTAATATAATTTGAATTCTAAAAGAAGAGAAAGATAAAAGAAAATAGAATAAAAGTAATATGAAAATGATCCACAATTGAAGAAAAACATCCAGACACAGATTCAAGAATCCCTGCAAAGCTCAAGTAAGACAAATACAAAGAAATTCACAGCTAGGCACATCATGGTAAGACTGGTAAGAATCATATATGAAGAAAAGAATATTTTTAAAAATTAAAAATGCTGAGATTGTCTTTAAAGGAGCAATAATAAACTGACAATGAAAGCCCAAAGACTTTTGATATTTTGAAGGTACTGAAAGAAAATTACTGCTAACCTAAAATTTTATCCCCAGTGAAAAATATCTCCCAATAATAAAGGTGAAATAAAGACATTTTCAGACAGACAAAAGGTGAGAGAATTCATTACATCCAATCTGCACTTAAACACTAACAAGTGCTCTTCAGGCAGGAGGAAAATATTGCATGAAGAAGACTGGAGAGGCAAAAAAGAATAAATGGAAGGAGTAAATATGTGGACCAATTGAAATTATGTAATTGTCTGAAGCAGTAATAGTAACACTGGATACTAAAAAATTATTTATATAAGTGGGAAGTATTTTAAGTGTATTCATATGTAGTGTTTTAAGTATTTCAAGTAGTATTATTAGGGAAGATGATAAAAGTAATATTACATTTCAATAAGTCAAAGAAGTTGTAACTTCTGGGTACCACTGACGAAAATAGAGAAAGGATATTTAACTTCCAAATCAATACAGAGAAAAAAGAGAATACTCTCCCAAAAAAGAAGAAGAAGAATTCAGATAATCCAAAGTGGGAAAAAAGAAAGAAGAGGAAAGGAAGAGAGAATGGGCAGAACTAATAAAAAGCAGATTTAAATTAGATTGATGATTAAATTAAGTATAAGTAGACAAGAGGCTACAATTAGAAAACAGAGACTGTGAGATGAACTTTTAAAAATTCAAGTATTCGGCCGGGTGCGGTGGCTCACGCTTGTAATCCCAGCACTTTGGGAGGCCGAGGCGGGCGGATCACAAGGTCAGGAGATCGAGACCACGGTGAAACCCCGTCTCTACTAAAAATACAAAAAAAATTAGCTGGGCTTGGTGGCGGGCGCCTGTAGTCCCGGCTACTCAGAGAGGCTGAGGCAGGAGAATGGCGTGAACCCGGGAGGTGGAGCTTGCAGTGAGTCGAGACTGCGCCACTGCACTCCAGCCTGGGTGACAGAGCGAGACTCTGTCTCAAAAAAAAAAAAAAAAAAATTCAAGTATTTGCTGTTTAGAAAAGATATCCTTAAATAAATTATGGGAAAAAATTATAATGGAAATTATCATATATTTAGAACTAATTAAAAAAATATATATCCAAACTCATGGGGTGCTGCCAAAGCTATACCTAGAAGGAAATCTAAAACATTAAATGTTTGTTAGAAAAGGAAAAAAGTTGAAGTTTCATGAACTAAAGAGCTAAAGAAATTTGAAGAACAGCAAAATAAGAAAAAGAAAAGAGCAGAATTTTATGAAATAAAAACCAACATAATCTAGAAGAGATCAACAATATATTGCCTTTGAAACTCGAATTGATACCTATAACATCAACTGAAGCATCACCTGTATTTCTGAATTTAGACCTTTTTTTGCGGAGAATGTGTCCAGATTTATGCTTTCAGACAGAGCTCATGAATCAGAAAAATCTCTGCTGATTCGGAGCTGACAGCAGAAGAGAATTATTCCTTATTATTTTCAACCCAGAGTTTTCCTCATTCAGTGCCTTTTTTGTCTATTTCAGAACAACTGTGTGTAGCAAAGGAAGTGGAGAACAGCAAATCATGAGAGCTGTTGATGTGAGAATTGAGAGCAACCCAGTTCCTGGTGGCACATACAGTGCCCTTTGTATTAAGGATGAAGGTCAGTGCCAGAGTCTTCTTAAAGGTGCTGGAGGGTGTGCTCTTGGGGATTGCTATATTAGATTGGTTTCCCTAGAAGAAAACCTTGAAGTGAGGATTTACTAG
The DNA here is from genome assembly GCF_009828535.3 of Hylobates moloch. Classification (NCBI taxonomy): domain Eukaryota; kingdom Metazoa; phylum Chordata; class Mammalia; order Primates; family Hylobatidae; genus Hylobates; species Hylobates moloch. Next base: position 96,174,081 of record NW_026652283.1, read on the forward strand.
ACATAGTTTATCAGGAAGTCTTCCAAAGAAAAGCCAATAGTGCGGTGGGAAAGTGGACAAGACAAGGAAGGGAGTCAAGCTTCGGTGCAATATTAAGTGAAATTCACAGTGGTGGTGAGGTGCCGGGTAACTTTGGCTCAATCACTCAGGAAACCCCTGGAGATAGTGTATGTAGGTAACCACAGTTTTTCTGATTGGGGTGAGGGAGCTGGAGTAGTTATACCACACCTGTCAGTCATGGGTGAAGGTTTGCTTCAGGAGATATAAATTCCCGGGTTCTTCTGTTTTTTTGTGTGTGCACAGGCAAAAGGTTCCAGTAGCCTGAGTGCCACCTTCCAACAAAGAGGCAAAGGTGCCTACCAGGAGTCCCTGTGCATGGGAATGGTAAAGGTGTCTAGGGAATGTGGGCAGAGCCCTGGCAGCATCTGATACGGCTGCTGATGTTCAAAGCTTGCCCTCCAGTCTTCATATTGGACAGTACACTAAAAAGAAAATAATATCTTTTTCCCAAAAAGGAAATTTATAAGATTTAGGGAACTGCTCACAGTAAGGAAAATTCAAATTCCTATTGGGAAATCAGCTGAGTGGTGAGGAGAAAATCATAAAGAAGCCTCAAGGGCAGCATTTTGTATGCACCAAGTAAGTACACCTCTGTTATCAGAAATACATGTGGTTGAAAAAGGAATATTCATGTGAATGGGGAGGGGGAAGCAAGCTTCTTACTAATCAGTCGTAGAAACGAGCACAGGTTCTTGGCTGCACACTGGACTCATCGGGGAGGGGTGGGGGGAGTAATTAAAAAATACTGATGCCTCAGTGCCAGCGCTAAAGATTCTGATTTAAATGTTCTGGGTTTTTTAAAACTCCCCTGTGATTTTAATGTACAGCCCAGGTTGAGAACTCTTTCTGTAATGCAGTGTTTCCCAAACTCCCCTGATGATGTGAAATACCAGAAGAACTTGTTGAAAATACAGACCGTTTGGCTGCATCCCAGAGGCACCAAATCCTTATCTCCAGGAAAGGGATCAGAGGAGTTGGTAAAAGTAAGAGTCATGGTGAACCCTAAGAGCCTTCTGCTCTGGGGTCCCTCTCTAGGAAGGGCTCTGCATCTGCTGGTTTCTATGGAAGGGTGTTGGGAGAGTCTTCTGCCATCACTGATCCAGTCAAGCAACTGAGAGATGTGACTTGGTTTTCAAAAAATCCAGGGAGAGCAGTATCTGTGGTTTATTTTCTTTCTTAAAACACATACACACACACACACACATTAGTAAATTTTTTATTTTTATTTATTTATTTATTTTAAGACGGAGTCTTACTCTTGTCGCCCAGGCTGGAGTGCAGTGGTGTGATCTCGGCTCACTGCAACCTCCACCTTCTGGGTTCATGCGATTCTCCTGCCTCAGCCTCCTGAGTAGCTAGGATTACAGGCGCCTGCCACCATGCCCGGCTAATTTTTGTATTTTTATTAGAGACGGGGTTTCACCACATTGGCCAGGCTGGTCTTGAACTCCTGACCTCAGGTGATCCGCCTGCCTCAGCTTCCCAACGTGCTGGGATTACTGCGCCTGGCCCATATTAGTAAATTTAAATAATCTTTTAACTTCTAAACATAAACAGAGGGTCATATCCCTGAGGGAGACAGGACAGAGCCAGAAGAAAAACAGGACAACCGTTTTTCTTCAGTAATGTCAAAGAAATAATGTAGGGCTTCTGAGTCTTATTTCTTTCTCCAATAAACAAGATATATCAGTTAGCTTTTGCCAGCTAACATATCACCCCAAAATGTAGTGGCTTAAAATAGCAACTATTTATTTAGCTTACAATTTTGCGAACCACCAATTTGGTTGCTTTTCTGCCAGTCTTGGTGGGACTTATTCATAAGTCTGTGGTCAGCTGCTGTTAGCTAGGTACCCTTGCTTCTGGGAGTTGGCTGGCCGTTGGCTTGGGTGACAAGGGCAGCTAAGCCATGTGTTTCTCCTCACCCAACAGGCCAGCCTGGGCTTTCCACCTCACAGACCATCAAGCAAGTTATGTGTATGCAAGTGTGTGCCCCTTTTGCCCACAACTGTAGTGCATGAAGCCAGAGGTTGAGAACATCCATTCATGTCCTATAGGACACCAAAGTCAATGTCATGATAGTGACTCCAGATTTGAGTCATGGGCACCTCAATATGTATGATACATTGCACTCAGAGGAACACATTGATTCAGTGATTCATTTTTATGCGTATTCCTTCCAAAAATGTGTAACTGAATCTAATCACAAGGAAAAATTAACCAAACTCAAATTGAAGAACATCCTACTCTTTTTTTAAAAATGTCAAGAATAAAAAAGGCTAAGCAACTGTTCTAGATTAAGATAGACCAAAAAGACTTGTCAATGAAATGCAGTTCATGATCCTGGATTGTATCCTGAACTAGGAAAAAATAGCTATAATTGATGAAATTTGAATACAGATTATGAATTAAATAATAGTATTGTATCAACATTTAAATTTTCTGATTTGGATAACTACTGCAGTTATATAAGAGAATATCCTTGTTTTTAGAAATGCACACCAAGGTTTTTAGGGACAAAGGGATATCATATGTACAACTTACTCTCCAATGGTTCAAAAAAGAATTATAGAAACACATATATACATATTCATATATATGTATACACACACATACGTGTGTGTGTGTGTGGTGTGGAGAGAGGAAGAGAGAGAAGAGAATGATAAAGCAAACAGGGGAAAATGAAAACACATTGGTGAACCTGCATAAAGTGTGGGTTCCTTGCTTTTATAATGTTTATGTAACTTTGAAATTATATAAAATTTTAAAATCTCAAAAAGCTCAGGTTGTGGCCAGATGTAGTGGTGCATGCCTGTAATCCCAGCCACTCAGGAGGCTGAGGCATGAGAATCGCTTTAACCTGGGAGGTGGAGGTTGCAGTGAGCCGAGATCACATCATTGCACTCCATCCTGGGCGACAGAGCAAGACTGTCTCAAAAAAAAAAAAAAAAAAAAAACCAAACAAACAAAAAAACAAAACAGGCCGGGTGCGGTGGCTCAAGCCTGTAATCTCAGCACTTTGGGAGGCCGAGGTGGGCAGATCACGAGGTCGGGAGATCGTGACCATCCTGGCTAACACGGTGAAACCCCATCTCTACTAAAAATACAAAAAATTAGCCAGTCATGGTGGTGGGCACCTGTAGTCCCAGCTGCTCGGGAGGCTGAGGCAGGAGAATGCTGTGAACCCGGGAGGCAGAGCTTGCCGTGAGCCGACATTGCACCACTGCACTCCAGCCTGGGCGACAGAACAAGACTCTGTCTCAAAAAAAAAACAAAAACAAAAAGCTCAGGCTGGGCATTGTGGCTTATGCCTGTAGTCCCAACACTTTGGAGGATAACTTGAGCCCAGAAGTTTGAGACCAGCCTGGGCAACATAGCAAGATACGTATATATACATATGTAAATATGTATATATGTGTATCTATACATATGTAAATATGTATATATGTGTATCTATAATTCTTTTTTGAACCATTGGAGAGTAAGTTGTAGATATGATGCCGCTTTGTCCCTAAAAACCATCTCTTCAAAAAATAAAAAAAATTAGCCAGGCATGGTGTCGCACCCTGTATTCCCAGCTACTCTGGAGGCTGAGGTGAGAGAATCTCTAGAATTCAGGAGTTTGAGGCTGCGGTGAGCTATGATCATGCCACTGCACTCCAGCCTGAGCAACAGAGTGGGTCCCTATGTCTCTCTCAAACAACAACAACAACAACAACAAATGGTCTACATACTTCTCCAAAAACAGCAAAAACAACAACAGCAGCAGGCAGAAATAAACCTAAGAAACAAAATAACGCTGAGTCATGGGGGCCCGGTTGGAGGGAGCCAATTGGAATTGGAGGGTGTGGAGACCCGGGCACAACGAGGGCATGCCGCCAGAAAGCTCAGCAGCAAACTGTCCGGATGTATTCCAGAGGCGGAGTATCTATGTCGTCTCAGCTTTTGGGCCCCCTGAGCTCATGCCCAGGCGTGAGCTGAGTAGAGCAGCATGCTTTAGATGAGGCACGTGCCGAGGCTCCCGTGACACCTGTTGGCATGTGTGTGAAGACTGGATGCCATTTGAAAAGAGCGGGCATTATGTGTGGTTCATCACTGTTACAGTGCTCGAGGGCCCTGCGTCCCAGAGCAGCTCCCCCCAACCTAGCCTGGGCAAGAGCTGCACAGGGCAAGGGCTACAGGGAAGACAGGAGCCTTGGCCCTGCAGGGCCTAATTGGTGAGGAAGCTTCAGGTGAGCCATGAAGAGGACGCAGGAATGCATGCAGAGATTGCATGGGGGCTACAGGACTGTTCTCCTGGGGCTTAACAGAAAAGCAGGATGGATTCCCACAGTTACTCAGAGAGTTCTATCCCTGTCCCTCTGCCTTTTCTCCTTTAGAAAGAGCATGTAAACGGCTCCTGCAAGGCCCTCCGCCCTTCTCAGCAGAGTTGCTGCTTTTCCTCAGTAGAGCCTTTGTTGACAGCACAGTCAACAAGGGAAATCTGTTTGCTTAAGGAAGGTGCAGCGCCTTGGCGGAAGCAGAGGAGAACAGGCTGTGCTGTGAGGTTCCCGCGTGAGTGTAGGTGAGGTCCAGCTCAGCAGATGCCCCTGTGCAGTATTCCTCCAAAGCTTGCCTTTTTCCCAGTGATGCTGCATGGCGCTAAGCTGCTTCTCTTTGGCAAGACTGGAAGAATGAAGAGTACTAATTCCAAAAATGGCAGACATGTGCCTCATAAAGAGCCCAGAAGGAAAACAGAGCCTGTGGAATGTTCAGGCAGCTTCCTCCTGTGTTTCTTTATAAAGTTCGTCGTGAATGTAGACTTTTCTCATTTTCCTTTCAGTATTTTTGTTTCACTGACAGTGAATTTCCAGCCCTGTGGTGATCTCACTTAAACTAATAAGTGAAGTTATTTTTAACCAACTGGATTCTGATGAAATAAGCTGCCTCCACTTGGGTCTTCTGGCTTTGCTTCTCTTGGCAGCTTGTCTGTGGGGTCTGCAGCTTGGGGTCTGGAGGCTTTGATTTTCCTCTGACCCTCTGTTGCCCTGAAAGGCTCCACTCAGTGTGTGCTTCTGTTTCTCCCCATCTAAGACAGGTCTTGCTTCCCTCTCCCCAGCCCACTTCACCTTCTTAGTACTGCATTCCTCCTCCCTTGCATACTTTATGATTGCCTCTATTGCCTTTAAAAACAGGAGTGAAATTATTCCCTTCCTTCATGTCATCAAAAAGAGAGCTGGATGCTCCCCTGTCTTGGTGAGTGATCAGGAATTTTTGAGAGTAGCTAATTTCCAGGGCTGCCTGGTGAAGGCCTGGTGTCTCAGGAATAACTTTGGGGAAATTCTCCAGCTGTGATACCAGATTGGAACCAATTAATTGCATTGGTTGGTACAGCTGATAGAGAACACTTAGTTCAGGGTCTCCCAGGGAAGTGTGAAAGCCTCTGAGCTCATTACCATGGACCTGCTGTCAGTCATTTATGTGTTCATTTATTTGTCCAGGGTCAGGCAAAGTCCAATGCTCAGACTTGGTGGGTGCTTCAGATAGATGATAGACAGACAGACAGACAGACAGATAGATAAACTTCTCCCCTCTCTCAAGGAGTTAACAGTGTATCGGGATAGGTAAGAGATGAATATTTTTCCATGACACAAAGGAGAAAGGTTATTAGAGAGACTTCCTAAGCAGTGGCATTTGAGATGGATAAGTTGAGGGGATAGTAGGTAGGGAAGTGAGGATAGAACATTGCGGAAAGGAAGAACAGGGGTAGCAAGGGCTAGGAATCTAAAGATACCAATGGCTTTGGGAGAATAGCTGTGGTTGCGCCATTGTACTAGAGCTCTGGGAGAGTGGGCTGGGTCAGCACATCCTTGGGGGCTTGAGTAGCTGCTGGGCAGGCCTGAGGTGGCTGCAGAGGGCAGCCCAAATAATCCCCATCACAGTAAGCAGTGATGCCTCCTCTCCTGCCATCCACACAGCCAGGCCTGGGTGGGCATCAGGTCTTGTTTTCTCAGACCTGAGGTCTTCTGCTCCAAAAATGTGGGCTAGACCAGTCCTGATACACCAGCAGCCAGCTTCCACGAATGCCAAGTGTCTGGGCAGCCAGAGAAATGTTGCCAATGGGTCTTTTGGCTCCAGAGGCAGATATCTCTGGGATGTCTTTGTGGCCTGGGGCCATGGGCACCAACAACCCAGACAGACTTCTCCACTTCTGTGCGACTCAGAAGAGCTGGGGCTGCACTCTGGACCTGTCCGTGTGGTCAGGGACTTGTGGTTTGGTTTTCTGGCATGTGGTAAATGTGAGGAGGAGTTCAAAGCCCTGCCTTGCAGACACATACATATGTGCCCAGGGCTGGGTGCACCCAGGGACAACTTTATTCTTAAGCCTCTGCTGATCCAGTGAGGGTCCACATGACCTCTGAGCATGGACTTGGAGATACCTGCCTACATGCTGTTCCACAGCAGCCTCTGGACCTGCAAGAGTCACTTAGTAGCAGTCTGTTATTTGCCTTTTTAGAAAGGGCCTTTATGCTGTTCTTTCCAAAACAGGGTTTCTCATTGTTTTCAATAATGATAAGCTGAGAATTTTCCAAATTTTTTAGTTCTGGTTCCTTTTTGCTTAACAATTTCATCTTTAAGTCATTTATTTCTTCTCAAATTTTACTGTAAGCAACAATAAAGGAGCCAGGCCAGTCCTTCAAAACTTTGCTTAGAGATTTCCTCAACCAAATATTAAATTTCATGGCTTGCAAGTTCTGCCTTCCATAAGACCCTAGGACACAAACACAATTCAGCCAAGTTCTTTGCCGTTTTATAAAAAGCATTGCTTTTCTGCTGATGTTCGCCAACATGTTCCTCATTTCCATCTGAGACCTCATCAAAATGGCCTTTATTGTCCATATTCCTACCAACATTCTGTCCAGAGTTATTTAGGTATTGTATAAGAAGATGAAGACTTTCTCTACAGCTCTCTTTTCCTTCTGGGCCCTCACCAGAATTGCCCTCAATGGTCCATTCATGGCAATGTAGTCTTTTTCTAGCATGCTTGACATGGATACCCAGCCTGGTCTCATCTCCTAGACCCAAAACACTAAGGCTGGAGGACTGGAAAATCCACAAGAGATGTGGTGCACTGCAGAGGAAGCACCTAAAACATTCTTGCACCTCAAAACTTTTCTAGCTTCTACCTGTTAATTCCAAAGCTGAATCCACATTTTTAGGTATTTGTTACAGCAAACCCCCCACTTCTTGTTACCAATTTCTGCTTAGGCTGCTATTTAAAAATGACATAAATGGGGTAGCTACAAATGACAGAAATGTATGTCTCACAGTTCTGGAGGCTGGGAAGTCCAAGATAAGGCACTGGCAGGTTTGGTGTCTGTGATGACCCGCTTCCCAATTCACAGATAACTCTCTTCTTGTGGAGTCTTCACATGGTAGAAGGGGTGAGGCAGTTCTGTGAGGTCTCTTTCATAAGGGCACTAGTCCCATTCATGAAGTTTCCACCCTCATGATCTGTCTTGCTCTGTCTTGTACGACTATAACAGAATGCCTGAGACTAGGTGGTTTATAATAAACAGAAACTTATTGGCTCAAAGTTCTGGAGGTTGATGAGTCCAATATCAAGATGCCAGCATCTAGCAAGAGCCTTCTTTACATGGCAGAAAGTGAAAGGAACCAAACTCACCCTTTTATAATGGTACCAGTTCCACCTATGAAAGTGGAGCCCTCCTGGCCTAATCACCTATTAAAGGTCCACCTCTTAATACTGTTACAATGGCAATTAAATTTCAACATGAAGTTTGGAGGAGTCAAACATTTGAACCATAGCATGGCCTAATCGCCTCCCAAAAGTCCCACTTCCAAATAGCATCACACTGGGGATTAGGTTTCAATGTATGAATTTTGGGAGGACACAGACGTTCAGTCTATAGCAGAATGACAGCTATGACATGAAAAATCTTCTAAGACATATTATGCAGGTCTCAGAATATGTATAGTATAATCCAATTTATTCTTTAAAAAACTTATTTTTGGCTGGGCGTGGTGGCTAACGCCTGTAATCCCAGCATTTTGGGAGGCCGAGGCAGGCGGATCACGAGGTCAGGAGATCAAGACCATCCTGACTAACGTGGTGAAACCCTGTCTCTATTAAAAATACAAAAAATTAGCCGGGCGTGGTGGCAGGCGCCTGTAGTCCCAGCTACTCAGGAGGCTGAGGCAGGAGAATGGTGTGAACCCGGGAGGCGGAGCCTGCAGTGAGCCGAGATTGTGCCACTGCACTCCAGCCTGGGTAACAGAGCGAGACTCCGTCTCAAAAACAAACAAACAAAAAAACTTATTTTTGTGTATATGTGTAAACATGTGTGTGTGTGTGTGTGTGTGTGTGTGTGTGTGTGTGAAATTCCCCCCTAGAAAAAAAGACATCTGAAGGAGAAACACCCTAGAAAGGGAGTGGCAGTGAGACTGAAGGGAGATATTTATAGTTCATGCTCTATATTTTGTATATTCTGATTTTTTTAGTAGTGCGCATGCATTATTGCATTTCTTATGTAGCTTTAGAATATCTCCCTTCTATATGTCTGTTCTCAGCCTGTCTTTTATCTTTTACATGGGTATTCTTGAGGCCAGGGTCTGTGCTTAGAACTGGGCCTTCTTCAATATTTTGGGTGCACCATGTTCACATTCCTGTAGCCCATGTTTGCTGACTTCAGTGTCCCAGGGGTGGGTGAAATATGGGTGATTCTTCCTAACTCTCTTTCCCCCAAGTAAAATGTTTCCTCTGCAGTGCACCACATCTCCTGTGGATTTTCCAGTCCTCTGGCCCTGGTGTTGTGGGTCTGGGAGATGAGACCAGGCTGCGTAGCCATGTCACACTGCGGGCAGGAAAGAACTTGGTGTGTTTGAGAAAACAGTGAGCCTAGATGGTTTCAGGTGAGAGAGAGTGATCCAAGATAGGGCTGAACAGGTTGGGATAAGAGCCGGATATGCAGGGGTGAGAATATTGGATTGAATTTTTAGGAGAAACAGGAAACCATTGTAGGGTTCTCAGCTAGGATGCACTTTTTGAACATTTTCTGAAAATCGTTCTGGCTGCTAGTGGTACAGTCCAGTAGATGAGGAACTCCCAAACTTGTCCTTTTTGCAAAGTCCACCAAGCCCCATGTTTATGACAAGAAAGTGAATCAGAGCTAAACCATGGTGTTCTCAAAGGAAACAACACCTGGAACACAATAATAATGCACAATGGTTAGAACCATGGGCTCTGTACCCTGAATCCCTGGGTTTGAATCTTGGTTCTACCACTTACTTGCCTTGGGAATAATATTAGAACCCATGACATAGAGTTGTCAAGAGGACTGAGTAGGATAATACAAGTGAGCCACTTAGCCTAGTGCATAGCACAGAGTAACATCTCAATAAGTATGAGCTATGACTGTGATTAGTATCTAGTGCCACATAACTCTAACAACATAAAGTGATAATAGTATGGTTTCTTCACCTTGATGTTACACTGTTTTCAATAAATCAACCCATAATTTCTTTCAAAATAATTCTGCAAAGTTTAATACGCACATATATATATATATATATAATGTATACAGCTAATATGCATACAACCAAGTAATTCCATGCCTGGGTATCGATCCAAGAGAAGTGTATGACCGCATAGAAATGGGCACACAAATGTTCATAGCAATTTTATCATAAAAGCCCAAAACTGGAAGCGACACAAATGTTCATCAACTGATGAATGGATCAAAATACGTGGTATATCCATACCATGGATTAGTATTTGGCAATAAAAAGAATGAAATATTAATACGTGCAAAAGCATGGATGAATCTCTATAATATTAAGTTAAATGAAAAAAAGTCAAACACAAAATATATATACTGTGTTACTCCATTTGAATGAAATTCTAGAAAAGGTAAAACTACCAGTGAGCGAAAGTAGCTTAATAGTTGCTTGGGGTAGTATGGAGTAGGGGAGGGTGTCTGGGGCCAAAGGCAAGTAGAATATGGCTTTTAAGAATCGTTCTATACCTTGACTGTTGTGGTGGTGGTTATAAAATTGGATACATTTAGCAAAATTGACTTAAGCTGTACACTTAAAATTGGTGAATTTTATTTATATAAATAATACTTTAAAACACAAAAAAGAACAAGAAAAAACTTATTGAGCAGCTTTACAGTTATATTCTATAACTCCAAAATTGTGTTTTTCCAGAGTGTTACCACAAACGTTATCTCATTTAATCAGCGAGGCAATACTGTAGGCAGGGTGTTATCATTCCCTCTATTCAGATGAGGAAACTGAAGAACAGAGAGATTTGATGCTTTGTCTCAAGTGACACAGCTCCTGGGAGGTGCAGATGAGACCTCTCACCCATGCACCTTCCTATTCCTGTCCCCACCTCTCCCAATTCTGTGCAGCAAGTCCCAAGATCCAGTTAAACCTGATGCAGACATCTCCACCACTTTTTTTGACCCTGAGGCTGCGGCTCTAACTGTGGGCTTTGCTTCAGATTCTCAACCTCAGGGGGAAAATAGTAATAGCTAACACCTGCTGTAGTACCCTGTGTTCACTCATTTAATCCTCACAACAGCACTGCAGGAATTTACTATTATTCAAATTTTACAGATGAGTAACTGAGGCACAACAAAGTTAAGTAATTTGTCCAAAGTAAGTAGGGGAGCAAGGACTCAAACCCAGACTCTACAGGCTTTTTGTTTTCTGAGGTGCTCCTTTCTTCTTACTCTTGAATATCTTACCTTCCCAGGCACTGCTGTTTGGGTTGGAATGTACGATGCTCATGTTAGGGGGCCCTGCCTTCCAGTTTGCTCAGGATAGTTCTTTCTTGTGCTGGTAATGATTAACCAGGGTCCCACTCATTTTCAAAAGTGTCCTTATATGGATGATAAACTATACGGTCAGCCAACCCTATTGACTTAGAAGAAAACTTTCCCAGGGAGCCCTGCTTATGAAAAGTAGAGAGTGTGAGAATGGTAGTGTAGTTACATGTGGATCTGTGCTTTCCCCTGCTCTCTACAGAAGTTCTTTTTTTTAAAACAAAGATGTCCTGACAGATCCAGAGACGCAGCCGTTGTCTGTGTTAGGGCAAGGGGAACCTTTGTGTGTGTCAGGGAAAGGGGAACCATCCAGCAAATCACCATTGCAAATTAAACTGATTCTTTGCTGCATTCATGGACCATAGCCCAACCCCAAGAATCCATCAGTAATCCTCTGTTTTCCCAACTCTGCTGGCTTCTTCTCACCTTGAACCAAGCCTCCATCACTGACCATTACTGCTATGTCAATAGTGGGCAAATACAGGCTCATATCTGGTTTTATCTTTTTATGAGCATTTTGTTTTTCCCCTTTTCATGGCCCAAGGTGGCATTCAATTCCAATTTAGCCATGGTGTGGTTGGCTTTATTTGGTTTAAGGACAATGGGTATTCAATTACCATCATTACTTGAAGATCCATTCAGGGCCATTCAAAAGACCATCAGTCTCCAACTATTTATATGGGAAATGGAGCTTGTTTTTATTCAGGACCTTATCAAGTTCCAGGCATGTGGTAGGCACTGGGAAAGGCATATGTTCATTTAATTCTAGTAACAACCCTATGAGATAAATGTCATTAGCTCCATTTTTATAATTATAATAGATTTTCTATTATAAATATGAATATGTGGTCATTTTAGTGGAAAGTATAAAGAAAATTAAGGTCTCTCATAACCAGTCTTCCCTAATACAAGTATTTTAGCATCAGTCTTTTGCTTTCCCTACATGTTTTATTTAGTTTACTAAATTGGGATTATATGAACAACATATAAGATTGCATTCTGTTTTTTTTTTTTATTTATATGGATATAGTTCTATATCTCCCCATGACATTGAATATGCTTCAAAGAATGGCTATAATAATCCATTATATGAATGTACTATAAATTAAACATTCTCCTGTTATTAGACGTTTTGGTAATTCCATGGATTTCACTATAATAAATACCATGATTGAACATCTTCATGCATATATCTTTTTACTTATCTTCAATTACTTCAGGCTCTTTTTTTAGTTTGAATTTATCTAGAACTGTGAGCCAGAAATTGCATTAAGACCGTGTCTATTGTGCACTGCCTCAGACCTTGTCAATTACCTGCACAACAGCCATTCCTACCTCCATCCCCCAGCAATTTCTCCCCTTCCCAAGAGAGCTGGTTGTTAATATTTAATATTTATCAGCACATCACTGATTAATTGGGGACTAAGCAAGCAGAGAAGAATTATAGGACAAGCGAAAAGAGTTTGCATTTCAAAAAGGAGGGAATTATTTTAAGGACTCAGAACAAATAATACCACTTACAACTGTTTAGGAAGTGATGTTTGTTTGTTTGTTTGTTTGTTTGTTTGTTTGTTTGTTTGTTTTGAGACAGAGTCTCACTCTGTCCCCCAGGCTGGAGTGCAGTGGCACAGTCTCGGGTCACTGCAACCTCCGCCTCCTGGGTTCAAGCGATTCTCCTGCCTCAGCTTCCCGAGTAGCTGGGACTACAAGTCTGCACCACCAGGCCCAGCTAATTTTTGTATTTTTAGTAGAGATGGGGTTTTGCCATGTTGGCCAGGCTGGCCTTGAACTCGTGACCTCAGGTGATCCTCCCACCTCAGCCACCCAAAGTGCTGGGATTACAGGTGTGAGCCACCGCACCCAGCTGAAAGTGATTATTTATTCTTGCCTCTGAGCTAAACAAAGAAAAAAAGAAAGTGATTATTTACTAATAATTCATATTTTCATCAAGCCGTTACCCCGTATCCCTTTAGCTACCATCCCATCTCTCTCCTCCCTTTCATAGCCCTCAAAATCCTCTGCACTCATGGCCTCCATTATCTTACCTTCCATTGTTCATTCTTCCATCCACTGCCTTCTGGTTTCTGCCTTATCACTTAAGTGGAACTACTGTCACCAAGGCTACTGGTAGTTTCTCTGTGGCTAAATATCATGGCCATTTCTCAGCCTGCCCTTTGCTTGTTGTTTCTGAAGCTTTAAGTACTTGACCACACACTTCCTTGAAACATGTTCTGCCTTGTCTTGCACCAGGTTTTCTTTGTATATGTCTGGCTATAGTGATGTCCTTTGTGAACTCTTCTTTCTCTGCTCACTTCCTCTGGGCTCTGACCTGGGCCCTCATCTCCCCTTGTAACCAACCAACCAGTGGGTTCCTCTTGCCTGCTGCTCAGATAGAGCGCATTTATTAAGACAGAGGAATTGCAATAGGGAAAGAGTTTAATACCCGTAGAGCCAGCTAAATGGGAGACCAGAGTTTTATTATTACTCAAATCAGCCTCTGAAAATTCAGAGGCTTTAGGGTTTTTAAAAGATAATTTGATGGGTAGGGGGCAAGAGAATGAGAAGTGCTGGTTGATTTGGTCAGGGATGGAATCATAGGGAGTTGAAGCTGTCCTCTTGCTCTGTCAGTTCCTGGGTTGGTGCCACAAGACCAGATGAGCCAGTTTAGTGGTCTGGATGGCACCAGCTGGTCCATCAGAAGACAGAGTCTGAGAAATATCTCAAACACCAATCTTAGGTTTTACAATACTGATATTATTCATAGGAGCAACTGGGGAGGATAGGAACCTTGAGGCCTCTGGCCGCATGTCTCCTGGGCCATAATTTCTATCTTGTGGCCACTTTGTTAGTTTTGCAAAGGCAGTCTGGTCCCCAGGCAAGTGATGGCGGGGGGGTTGTTTCAGGGAGGGGCTATTATCGTTTTTGTTTCAATGTTACACTATAAATTCTTCACAAAGTTAGTTTGGCCTATACCCAGGAATGAACAAGGGCAGTTTGTAGGTTAGAAGCAAGATAGAGTCGGTTAGATCAGATTTCTTTCACTGTCATAATTTTCCTATGGTAGACATTTCTCATTGTCATAATTTTTGCAAAGGTGGTTTCACCCTCATCTCTCCTCACTCACTCAACACTTCAAAGCCTTCAGTTTTCATCTAAATGCCCATTAATCTCAAATCATTTCTCAAGCCTAATATCCTCCCCAGACCCCTAAAGCCCTGAATTCCATATATGCAGCTACCTGTGGGCATTGCTCGTGGCCCATCAAAATCCACAAGTCCCAAACTTATACTCATATCCCTCAGCTTCCTATGCCCTGATCCTCATCTCACCCCTAACACCTTTTAGTTAAATGTTCTGTAAAAACTTCCCTTCTCAGTATCTCCCAGATCCACCTAGTTCCTGCCCTCTGCACCTCATTTGGCTCCTGTGCTGCTGTCCTGGACAGCTCAAATGGCCTCCTCACTGGTCCTCCAGTCTCCAGGCATGTTTCCTCAATGCATCGTCTACACTGCAAATAGTGTTGTTTCTATACCGCCAAGGGGATCATGTTATTTTCTGCGTTAAACTCCTTAATGGTTCCTTGTTCTCCTCTGGACGAATTCCAGACTTTTTACCTGGCTTATGAGGCCCTTCATGAACTCGTGCCTGCCTCCCTGCAGCTTCATCGCTTGTGACTCCCCCATTGCTTGCTTCAGTCTTATCAACTTATTGCCATTATTTCAATAATGTAAGAGGCTCAGATAGCAAAAAACGGTTGTTTGGCACTGAGACACAAACAGACATGTACTTCAGTGCAAAAGACTGGAAACACCAAAATAGACCCAACATATATAAGTGTATAGTAAGAATGGTGAAACTTCAAGTTAGTGGGAAAAAGATGGATGGATTATTTGATAGTACTAGGCTAATTGGTTATGAATATGGGAAAATAAGGCAATGAATTATTAGAGAGAGATATATATATATATAGTTTTTTTTTTGACAGAGTCTCGCTCTGTCACCCAGGCTGGAGTGCATTGGTGCAATTTTGGCCCACCACAACCTCCACCTTCTGGGTTCAAGCGATTTTTGTGGCTCAGCCTCCCAAGTAGCTGGGACTACAGGCACGCACCACCATATCTGGCTAATTTTTTATATTTTTAGTAGAGACGGGATTTCACCATGTTGGTCAGGCTGGTCTTGAACTCCTGACCTCAGGTGATCCACCTGCCTTGGCCTCCCAAAGTGCTGGGATTACAGGCATAAGCCACTGCACCTAGCCTGGATTGTTATATTGATATATGTAGATATCTTATAGATTGAAAGGAAAAGATAAAGACCACAATAGAGAAGTATTTTGAAGCAATACAATCGGTCAATAAATATTCAACTCTCTTGCCAATTAAAGATATGTGCATTAGTCCAGGCAGGGTGGCTCATGCCTGTAATCCCAGCACTTTGGGAGGCCAAGGCAGATCATTTGAGGTCAGGAGTTCGAAATCAGCCTGACCAACATGGCAAAACCCCCATCTCTACTAAAAAAAAAAAAAAATTAGCTGGGCGTGGTGGCACATGCCTGTAGTCCCAGGTACTCAGGAGGCTGAGGCAGGAGAATCACTTGAACCCAGCATGTGGAGGTTGCAGTAAACTGAGATCACGCCGCTGTATTCCAGCCCTGGTGACAGAGCAAGGCTCTGTCTCAAAAAAAAAAAAAATACGCACATTAATATAAGAAATCACTTTGTCAGCCTGTAGAATTGTCAAAGTTTACAAAGAATGATAGCACTCAGTGTTCTGAAGGGAAACGGGCAAATTTATATGCCACTTGTAGGCATATAAATTCTTTTGGTGTTTTAGAGACAGGATCTTACTGTCACCTAGGCTAGAATACAGTGGTTTGATCATAGCTCACTACATACAGCTCCTGGGCTCAATGCATCCTCCCACCTCAGCTGCCTGAGTAGCTAGGACTACAGGCGCACACCACCATGCCTGGCTATTTTTTATTTTTTAGTTGAGATGGGATCTCGCTATATTGCGTAAGCTGCTCTCAAAACTCCTGGCCTGAAGCAATCCTGCTGCCTCAGCCTCCCAAAGTGCTGGGATTACAGGAGTGAGCCACTGCACCCAGCCAGCCTGAGTGTAAATTCCTAAACACTCATATTCAACTTGGCAGAACCTATCGGAAGCTTAAAAACTACATATTCCGTTTCATCCATCAATTCCACTTTGAGTATTTTATTCTAAGGATATTAGTATTGCCAGTATGTAGGGGAAGGAAGATTTTCCTATGCTCTGAGGGCTCAGTAACTGAGTCTATGAACATTGACAACAAACAGATCAACAGGAAAAAAAAAAGGTATACTAATTTATTATATGCACAGGGCATCACAGGAAAGAAAAGTGAATACCCAAAACCCAGTAAGATTTAGGAGCTTATATACACTCTATGAAGAGGGTCAAGAGGGCACATAATAAGCTCTATGAAGAGGTATATAAGCTCCTAAATCTTACTGGATTTTGGGTATTCACAGCGGAGTTTGATGGGCCGGGGTGGGGGAATGTAGACAATTTGGGGGAGATTAAATGATTCTGGGGAAAGATGAATGAGCCCTCAGAAAAGTAGGTGTAACAAAGTATGTCTAGGTCCTTTGCTGTGATTGGAGTAAATCTTCTCTGGTTAATGAAATTCCTGGGGAGGGGATTCATGACAACTGAGTTCCTTTTGGAGGATCTGTCATTAGGCAGACAAAGGAAGCCCAGAGAAGGCCTCTGCCTGCATCTTCTGTCCCCCAAGTGCCCTCAGTTTGAAGTAATCAGCATGACAAACAGAGCTGTATATTTTTGGGTGGCATTTCCTGAACTCCCTCAGTATAAAGGTATGTTACAATGTTCATTATTTAGTAAGGAAGAAATGGAAACAAAGTTAGTGTCCCACCATAGCGGGCCCATTATGGTGAATCCATACAAATGGAATAATATATAGTCGTTTACAATAAATTTTTAAAATACGAATATTTGTTGATAAGGGGAAAATTTCACAATATGGTGTTAAATTAACAAGCTACAAACCAAAATGGTTATATTGTATTATATAGCATAGTGCTGCGTGTATGTATTTGTGTGTATGTGTGTAAAACTGAAAGAGTGAAAACCGTGTTAGAAGTATATCCCTGGAACAAAAATGATCTTCGCGAACATTAAGAAGAAGTCAGAAAGGGCAGACTTGATAGCTTATCTCAAAAAAGCTACTAAAGAGTACTAATTGGCCATTGCCTTTTTTTTTTTTTTTTTTTTTGAGACGGAGTCTTGCTCTGTCACCCAGGCTGGAGTGCAGTGGCACGATCTCGGCTCACTGCAAGCTCCACCTCCCGGGTTCACGCCATTCTCCTGCCTCAGCCTCCTGAGTAGCTGGGACTACAGGCGTCTGCCACCATGCCCGGCTAATTTTTTGTATTTTTAGTAGAGATGGGGTTTCACTGTGTTAGCCAGGATGGTCTCGATCTCCTGACCTCGTGATCCACCCACCTTGGCCTCCCAAAATGCTAGGATTACAGGTGTGAGCCACCACGCCCGACCGGCCACTGCTTATTTATTACAAAACAGAAATGTCTTATGACTTTTTTATGTGTACCATAATTTAATAGATCTCATATACCAGAATTTAGATCATGAGTGACTGACAGATATTTTTGTTGGGCAGTCCTGATTTAACTAAGACTGGCTTGTGGTTAAATGAGTACTTTCGGTTTTTTGAATTTGAATAGTAATTCCAATCCAGTAAATGCGATCACTATTCCCCTTTTAAAGAGATGATTGGACTTCACTAGTAATGGTCAGCTTTTCACAAAGATGGTGAATGTCATCTTAAAATCTATTGGAGATTGGTTTTATATATAGATTTATATAATTGGTTATGTGAATATATTTAAATACTGGGGAAATTCCTTCATTGTCTCAGAATGAAGCAAGACTCGCTTGTGTTTTGTATTCATCTGCATCTTAAAGGCAAAGGCTGAAGATAAGGTAGCAATGTGCACTTTATATTTTTGGTCTTAACTATGCCAATCTAATTAGAATTCCTTGTATCTAAAATGGTTCTTTTTACTTATTGAAAGGCATTTTAGTGTGATTTATGTGTAATATCAAATAAAGAACTTTTAACACTTCTCAAAACAAAAACAATGGTTGTCACTGGTGAGGCTAAAGGAAAAATTTGATTTTTTTCCTAAAGCTTTCTTCTCCCATTGACATATTTTAAAGCAAATCCAGAACATTATATCATTTCATTCTAGAATTTTTTTTTTTTTTTTTCTGAGAAGGAGCCTTGCTCTGTCACCCAGGCTGAAGTGCAGTAGCGTGATCTCAGCTCACTGCAACCTCTGCCTCCCGGGTTCAAGCGATTCTCCTGCCTCAGTCCCCGAGTAGCTGGGACTACAGGCATGTGCTGCCACGTCTGGCTAATTTTTGTATTTTTAGTAGAGGGGGTTTCACCACATTGGTCAGGCTGGTCTTGAACTCCTGACCTCATGATCCACCCACCTTGGCCTCCCGAAGTGCTGGGATTACAGGTGTGAGCCACCGCGCCCAACTGGCCAGAAGATTTTTAAAATAATTTTTTAGGAGGAGAAACTCAAGGAGTAGTATGTAGATTTCCATGTATTAGTAATTGATTTAGAGTTATTGATTGATTGACACAGGGTTTATTTGCATATGAACTTGCCTACATCTTGCAAATACTATATTGCTTCCCTAGTAGAATCCCTACAAGTTGGAAATCACTATCTTAAGGCATGAAGTATCCCTTCGGAGAGGTTGTGAATAATTTTCAGTCACTTATACCTCATGCTGAATAAATTACAGATTTTTCTAAGGGGAGGTATTTTTGAAATTAACTTAGTTCATTAAGGTATAATTTACATCAGTAAAATGCACAAATCTAAAGTTGACAAGTTTTGACAAATGTATACACCTGTGAAATCAACACCCAGTCATGATATATAACATTTCCTTCACCCCAGAAAGTTCCCTGGAGCCCTTTTCCAATAATCTTCTGCCCCTCCCTACTCCAGCAGAGCCAGAGGCCCATCTCTATTCCGATTCTTATCACCATATATAGGTTTTGCCTGTTTTTGAGGATAGGCTTTTGATCTACAGCAGCAGTTCTCCAAGGGTGGTCCTTGTACCAGCAGTCTCAACATTACCTAGGAACTTTCAAGAAATACAAATTTTGGGGCCTCAGCTACAGAGTCAGAAACTCAAAAGGAGGGCTAGATGTATTTTTACAAACCTTCCAGGTGATTCTGATGCATGTTCATCTTTGAGAACCACGGATGTAGAGGAATGTAAGAACTAACTATTCTTGGGGAGGACAATGCTGGTTGTGTGTTGTGGAGTGAGTTGGAGGGAGCTAGCAGGGGGCCCTAAAGACACATAGCTTATGTAACACCAAAAGGAAGGAGAAAAGATCAAGCATTTGTTTCAGAATTTTTACATTTTTGGCTTGCAAAGTAATAATTGAGTTTTGCAGGCTCTTCTTTAAAATTTCAAAGGTCAAGATGAAAGTCAACAATTTCTCAGAATAAAAGCATCAACTTTCATATGAGTTCTAAACTCTTTGTGGAAACACTGGTTATCAGAAGCCCTGATTGGCAGGCAAATGTGCCCTTTTAGATTGAAAAATGAGTGAAATAAATGTGCTTATGAATAAACATTTGGTTGATAGATAAAATCTTCTTTTCTTGGAAGGAAAAATAATAGATATATCTCTTGAGGTTGAAATAGTTGAAACCCAGGTCCTAAATCTGTGTTCACAAACCACAATTTCTATCTACAGAATAATCGAAAAGCAGTATCAAGGACAAAAAACCAAACACCGCATGTTCTCACTCATAGGTGGGAATTGAACAATGAGAACACATGGACACAGGAAGGGGAACATCACACACCGGGGCCTGTTGTGGGGTGGGGGGAGGGGGGTGGGATAGCATTAGGAGATATACCTAATGTTAAATGACGAGTTAATGGGTGCAGCACACCAACATGGCACATGTATACATATGTAACAAACCTGCATGTTGTGCACATGTACCCTAAAACTTAAAGTATAATTTAAAAGAAAAAAAAAGACTATTAGTACACTTACCAAATGTAAGTTTCCCTAGAGAGGAGAACAGGGTCCAGGTATGTAGCCAGCTGTTTTCCATAGCTCCCTTGTGAGGTTCAAGATGGGAAGATTAGTGAAAGGAACTAATTCAAGTTGCACCTGGATATGAGTGGTGTTTTTGGCACGCACTTGGTTGTGTTAATGCATAGCACTGTTGTACTGGAGCTTCTGAATCACACCATCTCAGAAGTGTGTTTCCTGTCTTGAATGTTTGCGGGAAATCCAGAAACATATGGTTTATGTGCCTAGACTCTCAGCAGCATTATTGTGGTTTTCCTGAGCCAGATTCTAGCCCGTATCGTTTTGAAAATTAATTCTGAAGATCTCATGAGTCTGGTGGGATCTGAGTTTAGCCTGAAGTTCCTCCTTCTCTACTTCTAAAACAGTTTCCCTGTGTTCCTGAGATAGATTTATGTGAGACTGAAAGTATTAATCGGTCCTTTCATAGTGTCTGCTGAACAGCCTTCCAGTAGATCCTGGTGGAAGAAAACAGTGGGGCATCCAGCATGAGTCATGGGCAGCTGAGGAAGGTGGAAAGTCCAGGCCTTTTGCCTTTGAGATACCAGCTGGAATTTGGTCCAGCCTGACATAACTGAGGTGGATGACTTTGGTTCATTCTTCACCTACATGATTCTCCCCTACTCACCCTGCAGAGGGTGCATCTGAATTTGTGGCAAGGGTTTCAGATAACTGCTTGTCCCAACTTGCCGTATAGGTGAAATAAGCACTTGATCTCCTAGGCTCCTTGACTCAGAGAGTCAAGGTAGTTTTGGTCAAAATGTGTCAGTCTGTGCTGTCTTCCTGAAGTACAGCCACACACTTCTTCATTCAAAATCTCTCTCATATGAAAGGATATGCATAGCAATGGGCGTCTTTAAGAAAGTGCTGACCGGGCGCGGTGGCTCACACCTGTAATCCCAGGACTTTGGGAGGCCGAGGCAGGCGGATCACGAGGTCAAGAGATTGAGACCATCCTGGCCAACATGGTGAAACCCTGTCTGTACTAAAAATACAAAAATTAGCTGGGCATGGTGGCACGCGCCTGTAGTCCCAGCTACTCAGGAGGCTGAGGCAGGAGAATCGCTTGAACCTGGGAGGCGGAGGTTGCAGTGAGCCAAGATGACACCACTGCACTCCATCCAGCCTGGCGACAGAATGAGACTCCGTCTCAAAAAAAAGAAAGAAAGAAAGTGCTACCAAACTACAAGCTGCGAGGCCAGTCAAGGTGGCTTAAAGCACAAGTAGTATTTTTTATTTTCTATTTTCATCATTTCTCAGTCTATCTTCTTTCTTTTTTTTTTTTTTTTTGAGACACAGTCTCGCGTTGTGGCCCAGGCTGGAGTGCAGTGGCGCAATCTTGGCTCACTGCAAGCTCCACCTCCCGGGTTCACGCCATTCTCCTGCCTCAGCCTCCCGAGTAGCTGGGACTACAGGCGCCCGCTACCACGCCCAGCTAATTTTTTGTATTTTAGTAGAGACAGGGTTTCACTGTGTTAGCCAGGATGCTCTCAATCTCCTGACCTCGTGATCCACCCACCTTGGCCTCCCAAAGTCTATCTTCTTTTAAGCAATATGCTTCTTAGGTAACTTGACTGCATAAGGACTGAAGGAAAACAACCTGTAAAATTAGAAGAATTTGAATTTTTTTTAATTGTAATGTTACTTTGATGCAGCAGTTCCACTTCTAGAGGTTTATCCTAAAGAAATAAGATAGGTACAAAAATGTGCATTTGAGACTGTTCATTGAAGCATTATTTATAATCATGAAAAATTGGAACCAACATAAATATCTAATGATTAAATAATGTGTGCTACCAAAGACTGAGGTAGATTATAGTATTAATGTGGAAAGAGCTGTAATATTAAAAAAAAAAAAAAGACTTCTGGTTTCTGGCCCAGCATGTCAGGAGCTTAGAAGTTACTGCTCCATCATAACAAGTAAAAAGTTGAACAAACTGACACATCCACAGCTCTTCTCAGATCCATCAGCAAAGTGAGGCCACAGGGCAAACTGCTGTCCCTGGAATTGGAGACACAGGTAAAAACAGATAATCACAAGTTACCTAAGCAGAACAATCAGAAGAAACCAGTGCCAGGGTAGAAAAACGTAACTGTAATTGATGAATTGCTGGAAGCTCAGGGTGGACAAGTTTGTGAGTTTAAAAACTCCAGGGGGACCCAGTCATCAAGGGGCCCCCATGCTTTTGGAAATTTTACCTCCAGGAGCTCTATCAGGTCCTTACAGAAAATATCAGAGAAAAATCTTGTGCTTCCAGCAAAGAGAGAGGAAAAAGAACCATTTTGAAATACCCAGAATATTCTGTTCTTCTTAACAAGGCCTGTGGTCAGGAACAAAATATTTTTTCAGAGCCTGACCTACTGGAGGGAGGGAAATTCCCAACTCCAGCTCCCTGTAGCCATCCTCTCTCACCTAGATGGGAGGGGAAAAAGTGAGAAGCACTGATGAAGTTCACAGTCCAGGGGCACAGGCTGACAAAAGACCAAGACCTGGTCACAGGACTCTAGAACACTTCCTCTCCCCTCCACACCTTCCCGCCACATTCCCAAAGGCCTGTTGACCACAGTGGCTTTTGCTCAGAACATCATGTCCACTTTTCAACAAAAATTATGAGGCATTCTAAAAGACAAAAGATACAGTTGGAAGAGACTGAAAACAAGCATCAGAACTAGATTCAGATATGGCAGGGATGTTGAATTTATCAGACCAGGAGTTTTAAAATGCTATGGTAACTATGCTCAGGGCATTAATGGGAGAATTAGATGACATACAAGAACAGATGCATAATAGAAACAGAGAGGTGGCAGTTCTAAGAAAGAATCAAAAAGAAATGTGAGAGATCAAGAGCACTGTAACAGAAATAGACTCATCAGTAGACTGGACACAGCTGAGGAGAAAATCTCTGCGGCTGAAGATATGGCAATAGAAACTTCCAAAAACTGAAAAACAAAGAGAAATAAAAGACAAAAAAAGAGAACAGAATATCCAAGAACCATGGGATACTACAAAAATTATAACATACACATAATGGAAGTATCAGAAGGGGAAGGAAAAAAGGAACAGAAGCAATATATGAAACCGTAATGACCAAGAATTTCATCAAATTAATGTCGGACAACCAACCACAGATCTGGGGAGCTCAGAGTACATCAAGTAGGATAAATACCCAAAAAACTACACCCTGGCATATCATTAACAACCTACAAAAAAATTAAAGATAAATTGAAAATCTTGAAAGAATCTAGAGGAAAAATCCCTACCTTATCTATAGAGGAGCAAAAGTAAGAATTACATTCAATTTCTCCTCTGAAACCATGCAAGAAAGACGACAGTGTAAGGCCGGGTGTGGTGGCTTATGCCTTTAATCCCAGCACTTTGGGAGGCTGAGGTGGGCAGATCACCTGAGGTCAGGAGTTCGAGACCAGCCTGGCCAACATGGTGAAACCCCATCTCTACTAAAAATACAAAAAAATTAGCCGGGTGTGGTGGTGTGTGCCTGTAGTCCCAGCTACTCAGTAGGCCGAGGCAGGAGAATCGCTTAAACCCGGGAGGCGGAGGTTGCAGTGAACTGAGATCACGCCACTGCACTCCAGCCAAGGAGACAGAGCGAGACTCCATCTCAAAAAAAGAAAAGAAAAAAAAAAGGTAGTAAAATGTTAAGAGGAAAAAAAACCCTACTAACCTAAAAGTGTATGCCCTAATAAATTGTCCTTCAAAAGTGAAAGAGAAATAAAGACTTTCTCAGACAAACAAAAAATGAGAGAATTTGTGGCCAGTAGACCTGTCTTGCAAGAAATGTTAAAAGAAGTTCTTTAGGGAGCAGGGAAATGATATAGGTCAGAAACTCAGATCTATGTAAATAAAGGAAGAACATCAGAGAATAAATAAGTGAAGGTAAAGTAAAAACTTTTTTTTTGTATTCTTAGTGATCAGAGAGATAATAGTTTGTACAAAATAATAGCAGCAATCCAATAGTGAACTGAATGACACCAATGATACAGGGGATAGGAGGAATTAGACATATTTTGTTATTATAAGGTACTTGCACTACCTGTGAAGTATAGTATAGTGTTATTTGAAAGTGGAATTGGACTTGTAAATGTGTATTGCATCCACCAGAGCAACAACTAAAAAAGATAAAGAATAAAAATCAAAAAACAAGTATAATTGATACACTAAGAAAGGAAAGAAAATGGAATTATATAAAATGCTCAATTAAAACCATAAAAGACTTAAAAAACTTGGAAGACAAAAACAGAAACAGAAAATAGGGTAACAGATAGAAAACAATAACAATTATAGTGGTTATCCAATTATATCACTGATCACTTTAAACATCAATGGTCTAGATACACTAATTAAATGACAAGTATTATCAGAGTGTGTTAAAAAACAAGACCTAACTATATGTTGTCTATAAGAAACCCACTGTAAGTATAAAGACACATATAGATAAACAGTAAAGGGAGCCGGGTGCGGTGGCTCATGCCTGTAATCCCAGCACTTTGGGAGGCTGAGGCGGGCAGATCACGAGGTTAGGAGATCGAGACCATCCTGGCTAACATGGTGAAACTCTGTCTCTACTAAAAAAAAAAAAAAAAACCAAAAATTAGCCGAGTGTAGTGGCAGGCACCTGTAGTCCCAGCTACTCGGGAGGCCGAGGCAGGAGAATGGCATGAACCCGGGAGGCGGAGCTTGCAGTGAGCCGAGATCACACCACTGCACTCCAGCCTGGGCGACAGAGCGAGACTCTTGTCTCAAAAAACAAAAAGGAAAGGGATGGAGAAAGATATACCATGCTAACACTAATCAAAATAAAGTGGGAGTAGCTATACTAGTTTTAGATAGAGCAGACTTCAGATCAAGAAAAGTTATATAAAGAAAAGAATTACATAATGGCAAAGAGGTCAATATTCTAAGAAGACATAACCATCTTTAATGTATATGTGCCTAACAACAGGATGCCAAAATACATGAGGAAAAACTGATAGAACTGCAAGGATAAATAGATGAATCCACTGTTGTAGTTGGAGATTTAAACACCCCTCTGTCAGAAATGGACAGATCTGGCAGGCAGGTCAGCAAGCACATAGTTGAACTTGATAGCCCCTTTAGTTAACTCGATATAATTGACATATTTAGACTACTTTATCCAACAACAGCTGATTACACATTCTCCTCAGGCTCACATGGAACATTTGCTAAGATCAAACACAAATTAACAAATTTTAAAGAATAGGAATATGATGTCTGCTCTCAGACCACAGTGGAATTAAGGTAGAAAACAATAACAGAACGATAGCTGGAAAATCCCAAAGTCCTTGGAGATTAAACAACATACTTTTAAATAATGCATGGGTCAAAGAAGATATCTCAAGAGAATTTTAAAATATTTTTAACCACATGAGAATGAAAATACTTTTCAAAAGTTGTGAGAAGCAGCGCTTAGAGGCAAACTTATAGCAGTGAATACATATATTAGAAAAAAAGAAAAATCTAAAATCAATAATCTTAGCCTCCACTTTAGAAAACTCAAAAAAGAAGAGCAAGTTAAATCTAAATTAAACAGAAGAAAAGAAATACAGTATTCATTGCCTAGCAGCAGGGATACATTTTGAGATATGCATTGTAGATGATTTTGTCATTGTGTGAACATCATAGAGTGTACTTACACAAACCTAGATGGTATAGCCTACTATGCACCTAGGCTAATGGTACAGCCTGTTGTTCCTTGGCTACAAACCTGTACAGCATGTTACTGTACTGAATACTGTAGGCAATTGTAACACAATGGTAGGTATTTGTGTATCTAAACATAGAAAAGGTACAGTAAAAATATAGTATAAAAGGTAAAACAAACAAACAAAAAATGGACCAGGCACCGTTTAACTCATGCCTGTGATCCCAGCACTTTGGGAAGCTGAGAAGGGAGGATCATTTGAGCCCAAGAGTTTGAGACCAGCCTGGGCAACATAAGGAAGCCCTGTCTCTCCAAAGGGGGAAAAATATCTAGGCAGGGTGGCATGTGCTCTTGGTCTCAGCTACACAGGAGGATTGCTTGAGAGTCCAAGAGGTCAGTGAGCCACGATCTTGTCACTGCATTCCAGCCTGGGCAACAGAGTGAGATTTTATCTCAAATCTCCCCACCCCCAAAACAAAAACCAAAGAAACGCAAAAAAAAAAAAAAAGAAAAGGAAAATGATACGTCTATATAGGGCACTTACCATGCATGGTGCTTGCAGCACTGGACATTGCCATGGGTGAGTCAGTAAATGAATGGTCAGTGAATGTCAAGGCCTAGGACATTACTGTATACTACTGCAGACTTTATAAACACTGCACACTTAGACTACACTAAATTTATGAAAATATTTTTTCATCAGTAATAAATTAGCTTTAGTTTATTGTAACTTACTTTATAAATTTTTAATTTTTTAAAACTTCTTGACTTTTTTGTAATAACAGAGCTTAAAACAAAAACACATTGTACAAACATATTTTCTTTCTTTATATCCTTATTCTATACTTTTTTATTTTTTAAATTTATTATTATTATTATTATTATTTGCTGGGTGTGCTGGCTCATGCCTGCAACCCCAGCACTTTGGAAGGCCTGAGGCAGGAGGATCTCTTGAAGCCAGGAGTTAAAGAACAACCTGGGCAACATAGTAAGACCCCATGTCTAAAAAAAAAAAAAATTTTTTTTTTTTTGAGGCAAAGTCTCACTCCATCAGTGAGGCTAGAGAGCAGTGGCACAACCTCGGCTCATTGCAACCTCTGTCTCCTGGATTCAAGCTATTCTCCTGCCTCAGCCTCCCGAGTAACTGAGATTACAGGCGTGCACCACCATGCCCGGATAATTTTTTTGTATTTTTAGTATAAAAAGTAATTTTAGGGTTTCACAATGTTGGCCGGGCTGGTCTTTGACTCCTGACCTCAAGTGATCCATCTGCTTCGGCCTTCCAAAGTGTTGGGATTACAGGCGTGAGCCACTGCATCTGGGCAAAAAAATTTTTTTAATCAGCTGGGCGCAGTTGCATATGCCTATAATCCCAGCTATTCAGGAAACTGGGGCAAGAGGATCACTTGAGCCCAGGAGTTCAAGGTTACAGTGAGCCATGATCATGCCACTACACTCCAACCTGAGTGACAGAGCAAGACCATGTCTGAAAAAAAAAAACAAAAAAAAACTAAGACACAAACATGCATATTAGCCTAGGCTTACACAGGGTTAGGATCACCAATATCACTGTTTGACACCTTCACGTCTTGTTCCAGTAGAAAGTCTTCAGGGGCAGTAACACACATGGAGCTGTCATCTCCTATTATAACAATGCCTCCTCTGGAATATCTCTTGAAGGACCTGCCTGAGGCTGCTTTAGTTAACTTTTTAAAAATAAATAGTAGTACACTCTAAAATAATGATTAAAGTATAGTATAGTAAATATATAAACCAGTAACACAGTCATTTAGCATCATTATTGAGTATTTTGTACTGTACATAATTGTATGTGCTATACTTTTATACAATTGGCAGTGCAACAGGTTTCTTTACACCAGCATCGCCACAAACACATAAATACTACATTGCTCTGTGATTTTACAGTGGCTACATCACTAGGTGATAAAAATTTTTCAGCTCCATTATAATCTTACGAGACTACCATCATACATTCAGTTCCTCCTTGACCAAAATGTCGTTATGTGGCACATGACTGTGATAAAAATTAGAGTAGAAATCAGTAAAATTACAAACATAAAATCAATAAAATCAATGGAAAAAAATGTTGGTTTTTTGAAAAGAGCAATAAAACGGATAAGCCTCTAGCCAGACTCTGAGACAAGATGCAAATTACTAATATTGAAAATGAAACCCCAAAGCAAGCTGTTAAACCTAGAAATATTATTCTAACCTTCTCCCACCTTTCTGTGTAGCACCCAGCCTGAAAGAAATAACTTGACCTACCTTGTTTGGTAATAGTTCATAAGACCTATATTCCAGAGAGGTTCTGCCTATATCTAAGAGAAAAGAATGCTACACAGAGAGGCCAACAAGAAGCTCAACAAACAAACCTTGCTGGGTTTCCCCCTTTAGTATATTACCATTAGATCATACCCCTTTTGTCCAGTCACATTTCTACACAGCTGTCCATTCTTCTTTGAATCTAAACATAAAGATCAACAATTTTCCCTGGTTCTTTGGGTATTTATTTCTAAAGGCTCATAGGTCACATAAAACTGATTAAACAACTGGTTATGCTTTTAAAAAAATTAAAGAGGGAACATCACTACAGATCCTATGGACATTAAAAGGATAATAAAGGAATATTATGAACAACTCTATGCCCACAAATTTGATAACCTACATTAAATTGTCCCGTTATAGAGAAGAAATGGACAATCTGAACAGGCTTATAGCTATTAAATAAATAAATAAATTGAATCAATAACTAATTACCTTCCAAAGAAAGCACCAAGCCCAGAGGCTTCACTAGCAGATTCTGCCAAACATTTAAAGCAGAAATTATGCCAATTCTCTATAACCTTCCAAAGAAAGCACCAAGCCCAGAGAGTTCACTAGTGGATTCTGCCAAACATTTAAGGCAGAAATTATGCCAATTCTCTACAACCTTCCAAAGAAAGCACCAAGCCCAGAGGGTTCACTAGTGGCAGAAATTATTCCAATTTTCTATAATCTTTTCCAGAAGTTAGCAGAAGGAATACTTTCTAAGCCATTCTATGAGGCTAGTATTACCCCAACACCAAAACCAAACAAAGACGTTACAAAAAAAACTACAGACAGGGCCGGGCATGGTGGCTCACGCCTGTAATCTCCACACTTTGGGAGGCCGAGGCGGGCAGGTCACGAGATTGAGACCATCCTGGCTAACATGGTGAAATCCCTTCTCTCCTAAAAATACAAAAAATTAGCCGGGCATGGTGGCGGGCGCCTGTAGTCCCAGCTACTCCGGAGGCTGAGGCAGGAAAATGGCGTGAACCCCGGAGACGGAGCCTGCAGTGAGCCGAGATCACGCCACTACACTCCAACCTGGCAACAGCGAGACTCCATCTCAAAAAAAAAAAAAAAAAAAAAAACTACAGACCAATGTATCTCATGAACATAGATGCAAATATCTTCAACAAAATATTAGCGAATAAAATTCAACACTGCATACAAAGCTTTGTACACCAAGACCAAGTGGGATTTATCCCAGGTGTGCAAGGCTAGTCTTCAAAATTATTATGGTCCATCACATCAAGAGGCTATGGAAGAAAAATCACATAATCATATTGATAGATGCAGAAAAGGCATTTGACAAAATCCAACATCCATTCGTGATAAAAACTCCTAACAAACCAGGAATAGAGGGGAACTTCTTCAACTCAATAGAGAACATCTAAAAAAAAACCAAAAAAACAAAAAAACCTACAGCTAACATCATGATTAAGGGTGAGAGATTTGAGGCTTTCTTGCTAAGATCAGAAACAAGGCAAGATGTCTCTTTTCACCACTGCTTTTCAGCATTGTACTGGAAATCCTAGCTAATACAATAAAATAAGAAAAGAAAATGTAGATTGCGAAGGAACAACTGAAACTGTCTCTGTCTGCAGATAACATGATCGTCTATGTACAAAATCTGAAAGAATCAACAACAAAAAAAGCTGTAACTAATAAGCAGTTATAGTAACAAACCTGCACGTTCTGCACATGTATCCCAGAACTTAAAGTATAATCCTTTTAAAAAAAGCAATTATAGCAGGATTGCAGGATACAAGGTTAATGTACAAAGGTTAATCACTTTCCTGTGGACCAGCAATTAAATAGTGAAATTTTAAATTAGAAACACATTACCAGTTGGGTGCAGTGGCTCATGCCTATAATCCCAAGACTTTGGGAGGCCAAGGTGGGAGGATCACTTAAACCCAAGAGGTCGAGGCTGCAGAGAGCCATGATCCCACCACTGCACTCCAGCCTGGGCGACAGAGTGAGACCCTATCTCAAAAAAACAAAAAAGCCAAAAAACACCATATTACCATTTATATTAGCACCCCAAGAAAAAATGAAATTCTTAGGTATAAATCTAACAAATTACATACAAGATCTATAGATCTAGATGAAGAATACTATAAAACTCTGATGAAATATATCAAAGAAGAACTAAATAAATGGAGAAATAGTCTATGTTCATGGATTGTGAAGATGTCAGTTTTTCCCAGCTTGATCTATAGATTGAACACATCCCAATAAAAAATTCAGCAAGTTACTTTTACAGATATTAACCCATTTACGCCTCGTGTTCCATTGTTGGAATGCTAAGCTTGTGGGAGTTATTTATATCCTACGGCTCAAGGTCATCGCCAAGGTCTGATTTTTCATACAAAAAAATTTGCAACCTCTGGCATAAATGGGTTAACAAACAAAGTCTGTAGCTTATATGGAGAGGTAATAGACCCAGAGTAACCAACTAAATATTGAAGGAGAAAACAAAGTCAAAGGGCTGAACCTGTTGGACTTGAAGACATCTATAAAGCTGCAGCAATCAAGATAGTGTGATATTGGTGAAAGAGCTGACAAGTATCACTGGATCAGAGTAGACAGCCCAGAAATAGACCCACATAAATATAGTTGATTCATCTTTGACTAAGGAGAAAAGTCAATACAATGAAGCAAAGATAGTCTCTTTTACATAACTGCTGGAACAATTGGACATCCACATGCAAAAACGATTACCTAGACACAGACCTTACACCCTTCACAAAAATTAACTCGAGATGGACCATAGACCTAAATGTAAAACCCAAAACTGTAAGACTGCTAGAAGTTATCATAGAAGAAAACCTAAATGACCTTGGGTACGGCAATGACTTCTTAGACTAAAGGCATGATGCATGAAAGAAATAATTGATAAGCTGGGATTCATTAAAATTTAAAACTTCTGTTCTGCAAAAGACAATGTCTAGAGAATAAGATGGGTCACAGACTTGGGAAAATATTTGCAATCCAGAACACAAACCAACAAATGCTAGCAAGGATGTGGAGCAACAGGAACACTCACTCATTGCTAGTGGGAATGCAAAATGGTACAGCCATTTTGGAAGACAGTTTGGCAGTTCTTACAAAACTAAACATACTCTTCCCATACAATCCAGCAGTCACGCTCTTTGGTATTTACCCAAATGAACCAGAAACTAATGTTCACACAAAAACCTGTAAATGGATGTGTATAGCAGCTTTATTCGTAGTTGCCAAAACTCGGAAGCAACCAAGATGTACTTCAGTAGGTGAATAGATAAACTGTGATACATCCAGACAATGGAATAGTATTCAATGCTAAAAAGAAATGAGCTCTCAAGCCATAAGAAGACATGGCTTTAATTGCATGTTACTAAGTGAAAAAAGCCAGTCTGAAAAGGCTACATACTGTGATTCCAACTATGTAAATTCTGGAAAAGGCAAACTATGGCAGTAAAAGGATCAGCTGTTGCAATCTTTAGGGAGAAGGAAGGTATAAATAAGCAGAGCACAGAGTACTTTGGGGCAGTGAAACTATTCTGTACGATACAATAATGGTGGATATGTGTCATTGTGCATTTGTCAAAGCCCATAGAATGTACAACACTAAGAGTAAATTATGGTAACCTTGAGGTAAATTACGGACTTTGGGTGATAATGAGGTATCAGTGGAGTTTCATCAGTTGTCACAAATGGACCACTCTGGTGCAGAATGCTAATAGTGGGAGAAGCTGTGTGCGTGGAAGGGTCAGGGGTATAGGGGAACTCTCTGTACTTTCTGCTCAACTTTGATGTGAACCTAAAAAATAATCAATTTTTTTAAAGCAGGGTACTCAATAATACATATGATATAAATCCCATTTACGTTAAAAAAGAAATATGTATTTATATATGTGTGTGTATATATGTGTGTGTGTGTATATATATATAGTGTGTGTGTGTGTAACTTTTGTATATACCAAACTGATAACAGTGTTGCTGTTGGTGTTGAGGTTGTGGGCCGGGGAGGGGGGAAAGGTACCCTCTGCTGTACTCTGTAGTCTGTAACATTTAGCCTTTGTCAGAGTTCCTATTCACTTATCAAAATATGGCAAAAAGGAGCTTGCTGCTAGGTAGGTATCTCCAGACCCTCCTTTCGAGGATACATTAGAAGGTAACATTGTTTGGCAAGTTAAAAATGCAAAGTTGTAGCACTTTATATCGCATTTATTCACGCAACAAGTATTTTTGAGTGCCTCTTCTATTCCAGGCATTCTGCCAGGCATTGGAGTTGTCAGGGTGACCAAGAAACAGCCCCTGTGATCACAGTTGAGGGTACGGTGGGCAGCAGGGGAGAGTTGTGTTTTAAGTCTGTTTTCTCATAGGCTGAAAAAGTTCTGCACAGTTTGGAAAAGCTGACTGTGATTTCTTCTCCTCAGAGAAGCCATGTG
This sequence comes from Hylobates moloch, assembly GCF_009828535.3. Classification (NCBI taxonomy): domain Eukaryota; kingdom Metazoa; phylum Chordata; class Mammalia; order Primates; family Hylobatidae; genus Hylobates; species Hylobates moloch. Next base: position 96,206,578 of record NW_026652283.1, read on the forward strand.
GAGACCCGCCTTCGTTCCCACACACCATCCTGCAGGGCCGCACCGGCTTGGAGATGGGGGATGAACTGCTGTACGTGTGCGCCCCAGGCCACGTCGTGGGCCACCGGGAGACCGCCTTCACCTTGCTGTGTAACAGCTGTGGGGAGTGGTACGGCCTGGTGCAGGCCTGCGGGAAAGGTAAGCAGCCCAGGGATGGGCCACCTTCGTGTGCCCACGCAGTGCTGGCAGAGGGCTCCACTGCTGCTGGCTGCACGCGGTGGGCTCTTCTCCACCAAGGTGTCTTTGAAAAGAGGCTTTCAGACCTTTCTCCGGAGCTCTGGACCTAGGAACATCTCCACTTGGGGATTCCTGTAGCATTTCAAATGCACAACTGAGCTCTTCATCTTCCATGCTGGGAGTAAAGGGTTAACAAGTTAAAATCCCCACCTCTGCTCTAAGTACACAGTTGACCTTGAGTTAACTTTCTAGTTTATTTCCCTGGAAACCTGGTCAAGTCAGAACATCAGCTGTGGTACAAAGCAGCATTGCTTCTAGTGAAAATGACCCCCAACTGGTAAACTGGGCTGGGAAGACTATAATGAATACACTTTAGGAAGCCCAGCTCTGGGCTGCCCTGAGGGTGGTGATTCTTGTATCTGAGCATGACCTTTGTGGGGACCCTGAGAACTATTCTGTGGGTTGTTGCAACACATTCAGACTCTTGTGGGGCATGGGGCTTCCAAGCACTGTTGATCCACACCACACATATGAGTTCTGATCCACCTGAGCAATCTTGGGAGGAAAGCAGGGGTGGTGAGGGGTGGAGCAAGGAGACGAACTCCAGGACAGCTGTATGGAACTGCTGCAAGGGCTGTTCCCACGGATGAGACTTGTTTGCTGCTTCCCGGTAGCCTTGCTCTGCTCCCTGGCCTGGAGCCTTCTGAATGCCAGGTGTGACCTGTGGAGTCTGAATAGTTAGTTGAAACTAAAAAGAGTCCTAGTGGACAGAGTTCCCCAAACCTGATCTGATCTCCCCAGATGTCCCCATTCCATCAACATCACATTTCTGGGAGTCCCAGGTTACTGCAGCCTCCTTAACCCCTGCTGCCCAGCCCCTTGGGAATTTTTCCAGCAGCAGAAATCCCTGTGTCCAGCCACAGCCAGGCCTGGCCTCCCCACCCCAAGAGGGACGCAGCAGCCAGCAGGCGATTGTGGCAGCCCCATGGCTGACCTGGCTTGTGACTCCTATACCTCGGACCTCATGCTAGACCCTGAATTGTTCCCTGATCTCACAGTGCTCCTCTCACTCCAAGACCTTTTCAAGAACCCCCTCCCTGACCTCCCGTGACATCCGGGTACCAAGCAGAGGCTGGTTCTATAGAGGGAAATAACTCCAACACCATGATGTTACTGAACTTATAGGACAGTTTGTCCCTGGAATGTCCTGCAGATCCCATGAGAGAACTCAAATGAGACCTAGGGCGCTGTCACGCCTGTGAGATTCATTCATGTTGTTGCCTGAAGCTGTGGTTTCACTGCTACTATAGTCTTCACTGCTATTTACTATCCACAGTGTGAATACACCACTATTTATTTATCCAATCAGCTGTTGGTGGACATTTTGCTTATTTTCATTTTGTGGCTGTCACAAACTATGCTGCTATAATTGTCCTCAGCCTCCTTGGGTTCCCATGTGAACACAGTTGGTTCCTAGCAGTAGAATTGCTGCCCATGGAGTATGTGTGTGTTCAGCTGCAGCTGATGTTGCCAAAGTGTTCTCTAAAGTATTTGCCCAGTCTGCTCTCCCATCAGCTGTGTCTGAGAGTCCTTGTCGTTCAGCACCTCATCAGCTTTAGGACTGCCAGTCTGGTGACGGCTCTGTGGTGACTTGTAGTTGTAATGTTCATTTCTCTGATAATAGTGAGGTCAAGCACTTATCACATGTTAATAGGGCATTAGAATTTCTTTGTATAAAATGTCCAGGTACTTTTCCCATTTTTCTAATTGATTTGAATTTGATCATTTACATATTATAGAATTTTTCCATGAAATATTCATAATTAATGTGTTGCAAGTATTTTCTCTCATTCTGTGGCTTATCTTTTCACACTCGCAGTGTCTTTTAATGAGTTGGTTTTGTTGTTTTCTATTTCACTACTTTTCAAATTCTTTGTGGACCCTTACACATTTTTTGTAGTCATTAGCTGATTAATACTTTAGTAAAATGCAATAAAAATGAATTAATATAAAATAAAATAGATTCCAAATATAAGCGCAATTTGTGTTAAATTAAATAGACATAAAATTCCCCTGTCAAATTGTTGCAAAAGCTTCTAAAAACTTTCTGGGTGTTTCTACTTGCCTTGTTGCATACCTAATAACAAGTTACAGACTGGGACAAGTGCTGAAAGCACAATTTGAGCAATCTTCTAGAACTTTCTTCATCTTTCTTCTGTTCCTGTTGCTTTGTGCCAGGCGGGAGCTACTTGCCAATTCTGATCATTCACCTGCCCAAGAAAATCAAGCATAAGCACCAAGCTTCCTGTTGGTCCAACATGTCGCCTTGAAGCAGGCCCATACCCACTCTGAGTTGTTAATGTTCCAATGAGGTGCTGAAGTTGCACCATCTCATGAGCCACACCCACAGCCAAATGGGTTGTTTGCTAGCCCTAGTTGAATGAGCACTAAATGCAGGTTTTTTGGGTCCAAAATGGTCTTTATGTTCCCACTGCAATGCAGTTGTTAAAGCTTTAAGCTGCTAGGCAGGAATTCTGGTTTATATGCTTGGGCTGGATATACAGATTGTCACAGTGTCTGAGGGTTTAACATTTAAGCTATCTGTGTCATTGTAAGAAGAGTGTGTGTGTGTGTGTGTGTGTGTGTGTTTTACAAGAGTATCTTCACCAGATGAATGCTTCAAATTGGAGAAAAGTCAACTTGGGGGAGTGGGTCAAACAAGGATTTTGGAATTGGATCCATCTGGGTTTGGATAATCACTCTTCGTTGTACTGGCTGATTGGACATTGATCCATTCATTCATTCCACATCCCGTCATTCGGCAGGATCCTAGGTGCTGTGTATACAAGTTGAGTAAACACTGTCTCAACCCTAAAGGAAACTCTAATAAACTGGGTTCCTCAAAAACACAGAAAAGCAGTAGATGATGAGATAGAGACTGGAAATTGAGGTGTCACAGAAGGTGACGTTTTACAGGAAGTGTGTTTCCAGATGGAGGAAGTGCTCAGTAAACCCAGAGGCTATAGAAAACAAGTAAATGAAAGCTAACATGTATGCATTGGCTTCACTGTGTGAAGGAGGTTCCAACAGCCTTGCGTTATCAGTGTGTATGTGGAGTGTGGGGGATATACCATAGCCACACTGCAGTGCATACAGGAATAAGATGCAGGGAGGAAGAAGGCCAAGGACCAACAACTCGGGTTCAAATTTCTGCTGCTGCATGAAGCGGAATAGGGAAGACACAAAGGATAGAGCTGGAAGAAGATCAGAAGTCCAAAGGGGTTGTAGGGGTTTGTTTTGTTTGTTTGCTTGCTGTTATTATTTTTAAGGTGATTTCTTTTAAGATACTATTTTTTTATTATTATACTTTAAGTTTTAGGGTACATGCGCACAACGTGCAGGTTTGTTACATATGTATACTTTTTTAAAAAATTTCCTACAACAAGAGATTTGAGCTTATTTAAACAATGACAGAAAGGATGAGAAGAAGAGAAAACCGTTTTCTTGACTTTCCTGAGCCTTAATTTGCCCATAATACCCTTTTTTTTTCTTAAGAAGGAGTCTCGCTCTGTTGCCCAGGCTGGAGTGCAGTGGCACGATCTCGGCTCACTGCAACCTCTGCCTCCCAGGTTCAAGCAATTCTCCTGCCTCAGCCTCCCGAGTAGCTGGGATTACAGGCATGCGCCACCACGCCTGGCTAATTTTGTATTTTTAGTAGAGATGGGGTTTCGCCATGTTGGCCAGGCTGGTCTTGAACTCCTGAGATCAGGCAGTCCACCCACCTCGGCCTCCCAAAGTGCTGGGATTGCAGATGTGAGCCACTGCACCTGGTCCATAGTACCCATATTTTAAAAATAGGTACTAGTTATCACAGAGATACCTTAGAGATGAGGTTCCTGTGAATGTATCATTTAGAATAGGACCTATAATACAGTATGGGGGTCAGTAAATGTTCATTCTCTTTCACCTATGTGCTGATCAGTGAGACCATTCAGGCCCTTTCACCTAAGGTATCTAAAGGGATTTGTGCATGACACTGGCTGCTCACTTCCTTATGTGTTATTAACTCTAGCCCCTGTTACCATGAATAACTAACGACAGCCTGTGACTTCAACCGTCTGTTACTTGGGTGAGAAGTTAATCTCTGCCAGCAGGCTTCCCAGATTCTGGAGACCGGCAGCTGGCCTTTCCAGAAGGGCGTGGCCAGTGTGGCTTTCAGACTTGATAGAGACCCACGCAGCTGGTAGCTTCCTAGTGTGTGGCACACATACCTGGTGGGTAGCAAAAGGTGAGGGAGTGGATGGTGTAGGAGGGTCCCTCAGCCACACGCCGCCCAGGCGTGGAATGTTCACAAGCAACATTCCAGGCTTAAGTGGTGGGGATGCAGTCTCTCACTTAAGCACAGGGACTTTCGTCTTGACCATTCACTGAAATGGGCGAGGACTTATTTAACTGCCATTTTCTCCCCTCTGTGTGTTGGTACTTCTCTAGCTCTGGTCCCTAGAGTTCAGGTCTGGTTCTGGCCATTTAGTCTTCCATACTCCTGTCAGAATCCACACATCTTCTTCTTGGTTTCCATTCCCAGTTTGGCGGCAGGAAATGTCTGTCGTGCCCTCTCTAATGTACTTAAAATCTAACTAAAATTGGTTGTTGCCCTAATTACAGAAAAGTACTGATGCAGCTGGGCGCGGTGGGTCATGCCTGTAATCCCAGCACTTTGGGAGGCCGAGGCGGGTGGATCACCTGAGGTTGGTAGTTTGAGACCAGCCTGACCAACATGGAGAAACCCCATCTGTACTAAAAATACAAAATTAGCCGAGCGTGGTGGTGCGTGCTGTAATCCCAGCTACTCGGGAGGCTGAGGCAGGAAAGTCGCTTGAACCTGGGAGGCAGAGGTTGTGGTGAGCCGAGATCGCACCACTGCACTCCAACCTGGGCAACAAGAGCAAAACTCCATCTCAAAAAGAAAAGAAAAGAAAAGTCCTGATGGTTTGCTCCTTAAGCATGCATGCAGCAGATTGTCATGCTAGGTGTGTTTTCCTTTGGGCTTCTTGTTTCTTATTATGCCAAGCCCCATATCTATCTTCAAGGCCATGCTTTCTCCTTGGACAATTGCATCCTAACAACAGTCTCTGACCTCCCAGTACTCCAGATTACCACCCCTGGCCACATGCTCCCAATGTTGGCCTTCCTAAGAAGCCCTCATGGTCCCCTGGGCATGCTGATCCCTTTCCCAGCCTGGCCTCACATTGCCTTCAACACCTCTGCTGTCTCCTAACTTCAGGACTCAGTGGTTCCATGGCCTCTGCTCCTGGTTCCAGATGAGGCCATTTATCCTCTTTCTGTGACTGAGGTGGAAGCGAACAGCTGCTGGCAAGAGTAGCCTAACACCGACAACCCAGGAAGTGAGAGTCATAGACTTTCTCTATAATTTGCCCCTTGTTACACCTTGAAAACATGCCACTGGGGCCGGACATGGTGGCTCATGCCTGTAATCCCAGCGCTTTGGGAGGCCGAGGAGGGAGGATTACTTGAGGTCAGGAGTTCAGGACCACCCTGGCCAACATGGAAAAACCCCATCTCTACTAAAAATACAAAAATTAGCTGGGCGTGGTGGCATTGCGCCTGTAGTCCCAGCTACTCGGGAGGCTGAGGCAGGAGAACTGCTTGAACCCGGGAGGCGGAGGTTGCAGTGAGCTGAGATCATGCCACTGCACTCCAGCCTGGGTGATAGAGCGAGACTCTGTCTCAAAAAAAAAAAGAAAGAAAAGAAAAGATGCCACAGGGCTATCTGCCACCAAGTGTGAAGACAGGCTCAGAAAGGCCCACCCCTACCCCCAGTTCCATTGGTTCTGTTTGTTGCTTTCTGGGCTGCAGTATCAGGAAAGTGCTTGACCCCAAGCTGGACCTGCCTCCACCAGCCTTGCCACCCCTGAGTCCAATAGCAAATGTACAGCTTTTCTTTTTCCCTTCCCTGATCTGACACAGCCATGGAAACAAGACACATTCCCCAGTTAGGTATTGAGAACAAAGCTGTTATAAACCAAACACTCACTCCATGCTGTCTCTCTTCTGGGAGTTGTTTTTTGGGCCTGCTTTTTTAACAACTCTATTGGGTTTAATTTGCATACCATAAACTGTACTCATTTAAAGTATAAACTTGGCCAGGCGTGGTGGCTCATGCCTGTAATCCCAGCACTTTGGGAGGCCGAGGCAGGTGGATCACCTGAGGTCAGAAGTTCAAGACCAGCCTGGTCAACAAGGTGAAACCGTCTCTACTAAATATACAAAAATTAGCCGGGCGTGGTGACGGGCACCTGTAATCCCAGCTATTCAGGAGGCTGAGGGAGGAGAATCGCTTGAACCCGGGAGGCAGAGGTTGCAGTGAGCTGAGATTGCGCCATTGTGCTCCAGCCTGGGCAACAAGAGCGAAACTTCATTTCAAAAAAAAAAAAAGTATAAATGTATCTGAACTGTCACAGGTGTATACACTCATGAAACCACCATTATAACTAAAATATAGAACACTTCCATCATTCCCAAGTTTCCTTGTGCCCCTTTCTACCCTAGTTTTACACACTTCATCTCATTTAATCTTCACAAGTCTGGAATTCCATAGAAATGGCGAGTACCTATTTATAGATGGGAACACTGAGGTACAGGAAAGTTCAGTGACTTGCCTGTGTCGGACACCAGAAAGAAGCAGAGCCGGGGTTTAAAACCAGGCATGTCTGGCCAGAGCAGTGGCTCATGCCTGTAATCCCAGCACTTTGGGAGGCCAAAGCAAGCCAGTTACTTGAGGCCAGGAATTTGAGACCAGCCTGGCCAACATGGCAAAACCGTGTCTCTCCTAAAAATACGAAAATTAGCCAGGTATGGTGGCACATACCTGTAGTCCCAGCTTCTTGGGAGGCTAAGGCATGAAAATCACTTGAACCCAGGAGGTGGAGGTTACAGTGAGCCAAGATCACCCCACTGCACTCCAGCCTGGGCAACAGAGTGAGATTCTGCCTCAAAAAAATAAAAATAAAAAATAAAACCAGGCATATCCTGTCCTGATATCTGCATCATGCTACGTGCTGCCTTCAGGGGCCCTGAGATGGGGAGGAGAGCAAGGCCTCGGGGTAGCACACCTGCTCACTTGCAAACTAGCTGTCCCCTCAGTAAGTTCCTTTGCTCTTTTCTCATTTCTACAAGTATTATTTTGTTTTCTTAAATTAACTTCTATTTCTGTTTTTCTCCATCTTTTAATTTCCTTCATAGAAGAAAGCATGAGACTGAAACTGAATTTAGAATTTCCTTGTCAGGAACAAAAATTGCCATATTTGTTCAGAGGTTTATTGAACCAGTGGTTATTTCTGGCTTGTCTGGTTGTCTTTTTTAAAATTACTATTTTTAAAGGCTGTGTAGCCAAGAACAGAGGGGAAAAAAAAAAGAGGGTACGTGTGGGGCTTCCAGAAAGGCAGCAAAGTGAAAAAAGATGGAAAGTAGCAGCCCTGGGAGAACCCTGGATACTGGGCTCTGGCCTGTCTCCTGCAGCCCCCAGCCACATCCCACTCTGATAAAATACACAAGCAGTGCACAAGCCAGCCTGCACTTTTCAGTCCTGACGTATGACTTTCTGTGCTCTTCTGTTTTCCAAAAGTAGCAGTTAAATATAAATGCACAGTGAATGACCTGCATTTTGCCGGGAGAAGCCACAAAGCTTACATTTCCTAGACTTGTTTGTCTAAATCAGAAGGCCCCATGTTGTGATAGCACAGGTTTTCACAGAGAGGGTCGGGTGAGGGCAGAGCTCCAAGGATGGCTGAATGATCTGAATCAGAGTGCAGACTCAGGAAAGCAGAGGGGAGGTGAGAGATACAGCACCTCCACAGGCAGAGAGCTGGGCTTCTCCATCTTGTGGGCAGAATGTGCTTGTTGGTTGAAATCTGGTGAATAACAAATGTTACTGTTCCCCATGGGGAGAAAAATAAGCTTTGGATACTTCCTCATAAGTAGGCTAATTGTAAACACTCATTCTTGTCTTCATTTGAGGTTTTGGGGAAACTGTGATACACTGACAACCTGTTTTTAAGTCAGGACCTTGACCTGCGAACCTGGGGAGACAGGAAGAGCTTAGTTCGGGGCCCTGGGCTTCTGCCCAGGGTTGCTGTAGCCTCAGGGAGCTCTGGAGGCAGAACCTTAGACACACATACAGAGACACACACACACATACACACACAACCTCATGCACATCCACGCATACACAGACACACACACACGCATGCATGTGCACAAACACACATAGCTCGGACTGTAAGTGCCCAGGTCAAGGCCACAGCCAGGGTGAGCTGACCTTTCCCAGATCCTCGCTCTAATATTAAACACTAAGCCAGTGTTTCCTGCACACAAAAAAAGTGAGAGAGGAGAACATACTCATCTTCTGCCTGTGTTCCAGGTGCCTTTTGACTTTATGTTATATATATATATATGTATATATATATTTTAGATGGAGTCTCGCTCTTGTTGCCCAGGCTGGAGTGCGGCGGTGTGATCTCGGCTCACGGCACCCTCCGCCTCCCGGGTTCAAGCTATTCTCCTGCCTCAGCGTCGTGAGTACCTGGGATTACAGGCACACGCCACCACGCCCAGCTAATTTTTGTACTTTTAGTAGAGACAGGGTTTCGCCGTGTTGGCCAGGCTGGTCTCAAACTCCTGACCTCAGGTGATCCACCTGCCTCGGCCTCCCAAAGTGCTGGGATTACAGGCATGAGCCACCAATATTTAAGCTCATGGGATGGGTAACACAGGAGGTGGAAGTTAGCAGACATTGATTATCCCCAATACTGGAACTCAAAAGTCATTTATCATTCTTTGCCTCTCTCATGAATCAAATGATGCCCTGGCTGATGGACTTCCGGACTGCATCAAGCTTTGTAAAAACTGTAATTCACACCCACTAATTCATCTCTTCACTAATTTATTTATTTATTTATTCAACAAACATTTATGGAGTGCCTACTGTATGCCATACACCATGCTGTGGGCGGGGGGCATACAAAGGCAGGGGGGACATGCCCTTGTTCTCAGGAAGTTGCTGGGCTAGCAGAGAGTTGGGCAGCGGTGACAGCGGTGAACTCTGTTCTGGATGGATGCTGTTCCCAGCCTTCTGGTGAGTAACACATTAGTCCCAAACTGAGACCTTTTAGGGTTCAAGTGTCAAGCACCATCAAGATCTAAATTGGTTTTACCCTATCCTTATAAGAGCATGAAGTGTTTCTAAGGTATCTTTACCCAATCCCTATATAACATACACCTTTCATTTTACCAGTGAAAGCCCATTTCTAATATTTATCATTGGTAGTTAATAGGTCACTAATTTTACCAGTAGAAAGCCGTTTCAGATATTCAGGGTACTAATTAGCAAAGCAATGTTTTTGGTCAAGATAAAAATAAAGAAGTACTTGTATTAGCCACATCTGGAGGATGATTTTTTCTAGTGGGAATGCTAACTGTCCATCCCAGAGTGAATTCTTAATTGGAATACCAGCAGCAGCTGGGTTGCAGCTTAACATAAGTAACACATGGGTAATATTACACAGTGTGTTTTCTTTTTCTTTCTTTTTTTTTTTTTTTTTGGAGATGGGGGTCTCACTCTGTCGCCCAGGCTGCAGTGCAGTGGGTCTTACTATGTTGTCCAGGCTAGTCTTGAACTCCTGGGTTCAAGTGATCCTCCTATCTCGGGCTCCCAAAGTGCCAGGATTGTAGGCATGAGCCACTGCACCTGGCCACACAGTATATTATTCTTGAGATAGCACAGACGTCTTAAGATGAATGAATGCCTACTGTTGATAGAAAATTGAATGACATTTTAACAAAGTACTATATTGTTGAATTACATTTTCTTTCCCTCAAAGATTATAGCCATTGTTCTTTTTTCGTCTACCACTGAATATGATGAGATGAAATTTTAGGGAAGCCTGATTTAATTTTGTTCTTGCATGGGATTTGCCTTTTCTTCCTGAATATCAGTTGAATTATTTCTTCATCCTTGTCATTCAGCAGCCAAATACTGTGCCAGTTTTTCCTGGTACATGGTGTCCACTTTTGATTGTCTATTTATGTTTTTACTTAAGAGTAAGATAAATACAGAACATTTCAAAAATCAAAGATTATAGAGTTCAGTGAATTATCATACCATAAACTCACCCGTGTAATAGGCACCCAGGTCAAGAAGTATACATCACCAGCCATCCAGAAACACTCCTGGTGCTCCCTTTCAGTCCCAGCCTCCCTTAGAGTAACCACTATCCACACTACTTAAACCATAAATTACATTCACCTCCCTCACTTGAATTTTATTTAAGTGGAAGCATACATTATGTACTCTTGTGTATGGCTTCCTTTGCCCAACATTATGTCTGTGAGACACATACATGTTGCTCTGTGAGCTGTTCATTCTTTTTCTTTGCTTTGGAGTATTCCATTCTACTGTTAGGATTATTTTTCATTGTTTCATGTTTGGAGCTATTATAAGGACATTCTTGCACAGGTCTTTTGGTGACCATGTTACATGTATTCCTCTAGAGTTTTGCATTTTCTAGAATTTTGTCTATATAATTTAGAGTTGAATTGCTGGATCATACGGGTGTGTGTGTGTGTGTGTGTGTGTGTGTGTGTGTGTGTGTGTTCGTTCAACTTTAGTAGATAATACCCAACAAGATAATGCCCAAATGGTTGTAACAATTTATGCTCTGAAGAGCAGTGTATAAGAGTTCTGGGAGCCTTACCTCCCCACCAGCAATTGGTATTGTCAGTCTTGTAAATTTTTAGCCATATTGATGGGTATGTTGTGATATCACTTAATTTGAGTTTCCCTGATTAATGATGTTAAGCACCTTTTCATATGTTTTCTGGCTATTAGAATACCTCATTTGTGAATTGCCCATTCAATTCTCCAGGCCATTTTTCTACTGGGCTGTCTATTTTATATTTATTTGTAGGAGTCCTTTATATTATTCTGGATACCAGAACTTTCAAGGTTATTTATGTTGCAAATGTCTTCTGTTAGGTAAGTTGCCTTTTCATGTTCTTCATAGTATCCTTCATAAACAGAATTTTAATGTAGTATAACTTATTAATCCTTCCCTTTTTAAAAAAAATTGTGATAAAAACCACATAACATAAAATTTACCATCTTAACCATCTTCAAGTGTGCAGATCAGTAGTGTTAAGCATATTCACATTGTTATGAAACAGATCTCCCTAACTTTTTCATCTTGTAAATCTGAAACTTTATACTCATTAAATAAAAACTCTTATTTTTCTCCTTTCCCTCAGCCCTTGGTAACCACCATTCTACTTTCTGTTTCTATAAATGTGACTACTACCAAAGCCTCATGTAAGTGGAATCACACTGTATTAGGTTTATTTTTGTGACTGGCTTTATATAAAGGAAACTATATATCTATATCTATATATCTTGTTTTTTCTTTGAGACAGAGTCCTGCTCTGTCGCCCAGGCTGGAGTGCTGTGGCAAGATCTTGGCTCACTGCAAGCTCCACCTCCCGGGTTCAAGTGATTCTCCTGTCTCAGCCTCCTGAGCAGCTGAGATTACAGGCAGGTGCAACCACACCTGGGTAATTTTTTTTTTTTTTTTTTTGAGACGGAGTCTCGCTCTGTCACCCAGGCTGGAGTGCAGTGGTGTGATCTCAGCTCACTGCAAGCTCCGCCTCCCGGGTCACGCCATTCTTCTGCCTCAGCCTCCCGAGCAGCTGGGACTACAGGTGCCCGCCACCATGCCTGGCTAATTTTTTGTATTTGGTTTAGTACAGATGGGGTCTCACCATGTTAGCCAGGATGGTCTTGATCTCCTGACCTCGTGATCCGCCCACTTCAGCCTCCCAATGTGCTGGGATTACAGGCGTGAGCCACCACACCCGGCCATTTTTTGTATTTTTTTAGTAGAGGCACGGTTTCACCATGTTGGCAGGCTGCTCTAGGACTCCTGACCTCAAGTGATCCACTCACCTTGGCCTCCCAAAGTGCTGGGATTATAAGCATGAGCCACCGCGCCTGGCCCAGCCTATATATTTTTAAAAGAAACAAAAAGGTGGCCAGGCGTGGTGGCTGACGCCTGTAATCTCAGCACTTTGGGAGGCCGAGGCAGGCGGATCACGAGGTCAGGAGATCGAGACCATCCTGGCTAACACGGTGAAACCCCGTCTGTACTAGAAATACAAAAAATTAGCCGGGCGAGGTGGCGGGCGCCTGTAGTCCCAGCTACGCGGGAGGCTGAGCCAGGAGAATGGCGTGAACCCCGGGGGGTGGAGCCTGCAGTGAGCTGAGATCATGCCACTGCACTCCAGCCTGGGTGAAAGAGCGAGACTCCTTCGCAAAAAAAAAAAAAAAAAAGAAACAAAAAGGTATATTTTAAAAATCAGGTTAAGGAAGTTTCCTCATATCCTAATTTCTAAGAGTTTTTATCTTGTCGACTTTGTCAGATGCTTTTCTAAAACTCCTTTTTTTCAAATATTAAACCAATGATGAATTCCTGGGATAAATCTAACTAGGTATAATGTATTATTCTTTTAATATATTAACTTTTAATATATACTTAATATATTAAAGCTTAACCCAGCTTACCGACGTTAACTTATTGCTGGATTCAGTTTGCCAACATTTTATATGGGACTTTTGCATCTATGTTCAGTGAGATTGGTCTGCAATATTTCCTTTTTATCATGTCCTTGCCAGGTTTTGGTACCAAGGTTACACTGTATATATAAAATAAATTGGGAAGTATTTCCTCTTTCTGTGTTGTCTGGAAGAGTTTGTATAAGATTGGAATTATCCTCCTAAACATGTGATGGAATTCATTGGTGAAGCCACCTGCACCTAGAGTTTTGTGTGTGTGGAGAGATTCAGTTTTGTTAATGGTATATAAAAATTTTCTATTTCCTCTTATGTCACTTTTGGTAAGTTGTATTTCTCTAGAAATTTTTCTATTTCATCAGAATTTTTAGTTTCCTGGACATAATTTTTTTTTTTTTTGAGATAGAGTTTTGCTCTCATTGCCCAGGCTGGAGTGCAATGGCACCATCTCAGCTCACCGCAGCCTCTGCCTCCCAGGTTCAGATTACAGGCATGTGCCACCACGCCCTGCTAATTTTGTATTTTTAGTAGAGATAGGGTTTCACCATGTTGGCCAGCCTGATCTCAAACCCCTGACCTCAGGTGATCCACCTGCCCCAGCCTCCCAAAGTTCTGGGATTACAGGCGCAAGCCACCGTGTCCAGCCAGCTTCCTGGATATAAACTTTTATCATGAAGTCCTGCTATTGTCTTTTCTAATACCTGAAACATCTGTGATGATGCCTTTTTTATTCCTAATTTTTTTTCATTTGCATCTTCTCTAAATTCTTCTTAATTAGTCTTACTAGGAGTTTATCAACGTTACTAGTCTTTTCAAAGAATTAACTTTTGACTATGTCAATTTTCTCTATTGTATGTTTTTTATTTATTTCTGCTCTTTTAAAAATCTTCTTCTTCTATTTCTTTGTGTTTAACTTAATTTTCTTTACCCAGCTTCCAGAAATCAATGTAATTTTTCAGCCTTTCTTCTTTTCTCACATAGATATTTAAAGGTATAACTTCCCTGAGCTCAGCTTTTGCTGTTTCCCACAAGTTTTGATATGTCATATTTCCTTTATCATTCAGTTAGAATGTTTTCTGATTTCCACTGTAATTTCTCCCTTGACCCATGAGTTATTTAGACATGTTTTAATTTCTATACATAGGGGAATTTTAAAGTAATTTTTTGTCTAAGTTAATCTCACTGTGACCAGAAAATGTATGTATGATTCAGTCCTTTAAAGTTTGTTGATACTTCTTTTATGGTCAATTTTGTAAAAATTATTCTATGTGCACTTGAAAAGAACATTTATTCTATAGTTGTTGGATGTCATCTACGTATTTCAAAGAAGTCATGTTTATTAAATGTGTTGTTCAAATCTATATTCTTACCTTTTTTCTATGTGTTATAGTTATTAATGATAGAGATGTTTAAAATATCTCACTATGATCATGGATTTATCAGTGTCTTCTTTTAGTTCATGTCTGTTAGATTCCTATATTTTGAGGCTATATTATTAAGTACATACAATTTTATAATTTAATATCTTCCAGATGAATTAAAACATTTATCTTTATGAAAGAGCCTTCTTTATCTCTACTAAATATTTTTTGCCTCAAAGTCTTTTTTGTGGTTAGCCTCTTCATGACTTTTTAAAATTCTTTTACTTTCAACTCATCTGTGTACTTATATTTAAATTGTGTCTCTTATAAATACCAGGTACATGGGTTCTATTTCTTTATACAAGCTGGCAACTTTTGTCTTTTAATAGTAGCATTAATCCATTTTACATTTAACCATCAGTAGATTTGGGTTTAAAATTACTGTCATTTTTGTTTTCTCTCTTTCCTATTTGTCCTTTGTTCCTTTTTCTCTGCTTTCCTGCCTTCTTTTGAAGCAATTAAGCATTTTTTACTTATGATGTTTACCCCTTCTATTACCTTCTAATAGGCTTTTACTCTCCTTTTAGTGGTTACTCTAGAAATTATAATAGGCACCCTTGACATATAGAAGTTTAATATTAATTAATAGTTACACCATTTCCTGGCTAATTTAAGGCCATCAAACACTTTGACTCCACTTACCTCCTCCTAGCTTCTATGCTATTGTCAAATGTTTTGAATGAATATTATGTGTGTGTGTATATGTTGTTGTTTTATGCAGTCAACATTCACTTGGCTCTGCCTCCATATTTACTATTTCATTGTTCTTTCCTTCCTGCATCTCTGAGCTTCCATCTGTGACATTTTCATAGAGTAAGAAATTCCATATTGGCAGTTCTTTTCTTCTAACATTTTGAATATTTTATCGCATTGTCTTCCGGCTTTTATTGTTTCTTTTGAAAAGTCACCTCTCAATCTTATTGTTGCTTTATCAAACATTATATATTTGCTTTCACAGGTTGCTTTTATGTTCTGTCTTTGGTTTTTAGCAGTTTTAATTTGGTATGGCTATAGGCAATTTATGTGAATTTATTTTGCTTGAGGTTTGTAGTGATTCTTGAATATGTGTCTTCTGTCTTTTTTTTCTGTTTTATAAAATTCTCAGTCTGCTGTATTCTTTGAAGTTTCTAACTGATTTTTTAGTTCTGTCATGATGCTACATTGGTCCTGAATTTGATGCCTGAAGTTCATAACCACCCTTTTCATAACATTCTGTTATTTTACACATTACCTTTGAGCTTTGTTTTATTGCACTCACTTTCTTATTAAGTTTTGTATTATGAAACAGTCCTTTAATCCAGAAGAGGGAATGGTGGCTGTAAGGGGACAAGTCAGCTGAAGTAGTATGTTGCCCAGGCTGGAGTGCAGTGGCACGTCATGGCCCACTGCAGCCTCAATCTCCTGAGCTCAAGTGATCCTCCTGCCTCAGCCTGCCGAGTAGCTAGGACTACAGGTGTGTGCCACCACACCCAGTTATTTTTTTTTTAAGAGATGGAGTCTCACTTTGTTGCCAAGGCTGGTCTCACTCCTGGCCTCAAATGATCCCCCTGCCTCAGATATTTTACTCGTTTGTTTGTTTGGTTTTAATATATCTGGGTGTGACTGGGCATGGTGACTCATGCCTGTAATCTCAGCACTGTGGGAGACTGAGGTGGGAGGATTGCTTGAGACCAGAAGTTCAAGACGAGCCTGGGCAACATAGTGAGACGGTGTCTCTATAAAACATAAAACAATTTTTTTAAATCTGGGTTCTGCTTTTTCCTCAGAAATGTTTTAAATGTTCTATATCAAAGTTTCCTTCCCTTGCACAATGTGAAGTCTTGGCATTTCGGATTCTGTCAGGAAGAAGCAGCCCTCCTGGTTACTGGTCTGGTTCTCTCCATCCACTTTGCTTCTCTCTAGGATTTGCTGACTCCCAGGACCATTTCTGAAGGGTGAGAATGGGGTAGGAGCTAAGCCAGGTCACGCTTGTCCAATCTTCTTTAGAACCCTCTGTTTCTCCTCTTGGTAACTAGTTTATGAAATTTGTTGCAATATATTATTCCCTTTTCGTGAGGTTGCTATTGGTAAAATGTTTTTGCTGATGTTTAGTATAGTTTCATCATTTTTAGAAATTCACATTCAGTAAGCCTAGTTTTATGTTTGTGTTTGTGTGTGTGTGTGTGTGTGTGTGTGTATGTGTGTGTTTGGTGGTGTTTCCCCATTTTGGTAGGTATGGGGGAGGGAAAAATATATGATACAGTTTTAACTGGAACACTTAGATATTTTCAAGTATAGCCTGTAATGCACCCTGCTCATAAGACAATTTTGGCCTGTATCCCCAGTACATATTCAAGTGGTCTGGAACATAAGTGCTGAGGTAGAAGAAGGAGGAAGAAGAGCAGAGTGATGGGCAGTCAGAAGCAAGAACAAAAAGGCAGGGAGCACTGGGGCAGATGGAAGTGAAATATGGGGTGTGGGTGGAAGAGACACGGAAGAAGCCAGAGCAGAGGTTACAGCGAGACTTGTCAGGGCCACAGATACTCTTAGGTGCTGGAAGATTTTGAGTATCCCTACAGTCACACTTCTTTTTAGCTGTTGGTTATTTGGGTAGAATTCTGCCTTCCCATGGACAGTATCAGTCTTGGCATCTGCAGAGATGACAAGATGGCGGTCCATGAGGACAGTGAGGAAGCACTTAGACTCACCACCTACCTTGACACCGACAGCCTGCGGGCTTTCCCATCACCTAGGACTGCCTTTGGCAAAGCTCTGTGCAAATGTTGGTCCCTTTCATCATGCTGACTGAGTTCAGCATAAACAGCTTGTTTACTCCCAACAGTCTGTGAGCTATAGTTGATGACCTGAAAGAAAATGAATGCACTGTCCGGATTTGTGCAAGCAAGAACGGGAAATGACAAAAATACCATGGAATAAAATAGAATCTGGGGTTCTTCACGGTTTGATGTCTTGGGGCTGCAATGAGGCAACAAAAAATACTCCCTAATAAAATGACATGTGGAAAGAGACCTTAAGTTACAGCTGGTGCATGAAGTGATGGCCTATGCTTTCGAGTGGGTGGAAGCTTCTTGAGGAAAAATGATCTTGGAGAGTTACTGCTTCCTACCTTATCCTCTCATGAAAGGGGGCCGGGTTCTGGCTGAGAACAGGGATATTCATCCTCAACAGCAGAACCTCTAGGAGACAACTGGCAAACGTGTATTGTTTCACAAAGATAATTTATTCTGCAGTACTGCAGGATATATTCTTTTCTTTAATTAAAAACAAATTGATTGGGGCAGATTTGGGGCAAAAATGACCAGTCAGACATGTGGAATGCTAAGTTTCTTTGCATTAGGAGCAAACTTTGATGGCGCGGGGTCACCATTCTGCTTGAAATCGACTAGCAGTGGGGAAGGAGTTCTGCTAGGCTACCCTTTGAAATTGATAGGGATGTGGGCACCAAGGAAAGGCTGGGATGAGAAGAGATGCTCACACCAGCCAGGCTGTGGCAGCGATTTGCTCACCAGTATGTGAGGGTGTGTGTTGTGTGCGCGTATGTGGTGCACACCTGTTTGTGTTTGTATTCAATTGGTCCTTCAACAATGGTGTCTTTTCAGAGGGACTTCTGGGTATTATGAGAGACTATGGGTACAAGTAATTCATTCCGTGTAATTTAGAAGTGGGTCTATAGTCCTCTTGTGTTTTGGGAGACTGTGCTCCTGGAAACTGATCTCAGTGCTGAACAGTCTTAAGGTAGGGATGAAGAGAAGCTTGGGATCTGAGCTGTTGCAGACTTTTCCTCATTTTCCTTCCAGAACCATTTACTCTTTCACTTACTCAAGAATACCTATAAGAATACCTATAGTAGATAAGCACTGTTCTACTTTAGGGACACAATGCCTTGGGCCCTGCCCCCCAAGCAGCTCATTGCTAGTGTGTTAGTTAGCTTTTTCTGCATAATAGACCATCCCCAAAAAGCTTAGTAGCATGAAACAACAATAATTTATTCTGCTCCAGTTCTTTGAGTCAGCAGTTTGGGCTGGGCTCACTCAGGTGAATGTGGTCAGCCACAGCTGGCTAATCTAGGGTGGCCTCAGTTGGGACGTTTACCTCTCCTTCATGGGGTCTTTTATCCTTCAGCATCCAGGTTTGTTCACATGGCAGCTGGCAGGGCTCCAAGGCAGAGAGCAAAGGCAAGCAACACTTTCATTGTGTTCAGTAGGTCAAAACAAGGGACAAGGTCAGCCCAGATTCTAGAGATGGAAAAATGGGCCCCATCTTTTCACAGGAAGAGGTGCAAAGTCACATTGCAAAAGGACTTGATGCAGGGAAAAGTGGAGATTTGTGGCCATTATTGCAATCTGTCTTCCACAGCCAGTAAGTACACACATGTGCACAAGGAATCTAACCACCTTATCCTGAGGTCAAAGATATAAGTCGTGACCTTCTTAAATCTCAGTGTGACTTGTCTGTATGTTTTGGGTAGATTGTAGTGAAAAGTTCTGTCATAGTGGCATTCATTTCATTTTGTTGTTTCTTGAAGGAAGGACAGTACTTCAATGCAAAACCTAATGCTCATTCAGAATGTTGGGTGAAAATTTATGCACACAAAATCTTTGAAGTTCAACCCTATAGGATGCAAGACCATGAGATTCTGTCCCATATGCCCCAAGCGGGGAGGGAGTATTTTTCCTGTTCACCAGTGATCCCAAGCTCTAGCACATAGTCAGCACTCAGTGAGGTCTGTTGAATGAAGGAGTGGGTCAGTGCAGGATTTGAAATGAGGATATAACAGGGAATGTGAAGGGCCTGACTGAGCCCTGGGAGCCTGTATTTGAATTCTACAAGGCTCATAAGAATGGTCCAGCCATCTGATGTGTTTTTTGTGTGAGGTTTTGTGAACAGGACACAACGGGGTGTGATTGGGCTGTCCTTTTCTAAGCATAAAACACACATGCATTTGATATTTATCAGTGATGTTTGCTCTTCATCCACTGTTTCCCTTTTCTGGCTGAGGACACATGTAAAGTGATTGGGCTTACATTTCAGGAGCAGATCAGAAAAGATTGTTAACTTTTATTTATAACTCTGTCAGTCATTAAATAAGCAAGATACAGAGTCTTATTCTCTAACAGCCTTTAGAAATAAGCCAGATACCCACTAATCTAGTTTCAGAGCCCAGGAATGCACCACATGACACCTCAGCATTCCATCTAGACCTTGGCTCTGGAGCTCTGTGCATTTTGTTCTTCCGAAGTTGAAAGTTAAGTGGGAGAAGCAGTCTGTTTTAATAATTTAAGTGTATCTTCCAGTAGGACTTGGCTTTCAAAGACCATTGAGAGAGGGGAAGCTCAAAGGGCTGCTGCTGTCTTCTGAGGACACCAGCTTCTTGAGCTTTCCTGACCAGTTGATTCCCCGCTCATGGGGCTGTCCTTACATTCTGATCTCCTAGTTGTGGGGCTCTATTGCTTCTTATTCAGTTGAATTCAGAATACTTTACAGCATCATCTCATGACTTGGAAGTTTTACAAAGAGCAAATCAGTGTTTTAAAAGATGCATTTGGGGGCCAGGTGCGGTGACTCATGCCTGTAATCCCAGCACTTTGGGAGGCCGAGATGGGCAGATCACAAGGTCAGGAATTTGAGACCAGCCTGGCCAACATGGTGAAACCCTGTCTCTACTGAAAATACAAAAATTAGCTGGGCGTGGTGGTGTGCACCTGTAATCCCAGCTACTCAGGAGGCCGAGGCAGGAGAATCGCTTGAACCCAGGAGGTGGAGGTTGCAGTGAGCCTAGGTTGCACCATTGCACTCCAGCCTAGGAGACAGAGCGAGCCTCTGTCTCAAAAAAAAAAAAAAAAAAAAAAAAGATGCATTTTTGAACTTAATTATAAAATACATACAAATCATAAGGCTACAAACCAATGAATTATCAAGAATAAACACAGATATTTCGGCGTTGACACAGGTGAAGAAATTGAATATTGCCAGCACCCTAAAAGTCCTGTTTGTACCAGACCCAGTCATCACCCCTTCTCTCCTACCCAAGTGTAACCACCATCCTGAGTTCCGACATCCACAGATTAATTCTGCCTGTTTTTAAACTTTATATAAATAGAATCAACACAGAGTGTGCACTTTTGTGCCTGGCTCAACATTATGGCCATGCAACTCATCTATTTTGTTGTGGGAAGCAGTGGTTGGTTCATGTTTATTGATGTACAGATTTGCGTTGTTTGAGTATACCATAACTGATGCACCAGTTAATGGACATTTGAATTGCTTCCAGTTTTTTACTATTATGAACATTCTTAGGCGTGTCTTTTGGTGCCCATTTGCACACATTATTTTTAAGTGTATATTTAGGAGTGGAAATGCTGTGTCATGGAGCATCCATATGTTCAATTTTAGTAGAGATGCCCAGTTTTCCATCGTGGTTGTTCCAGTTCACACTCCCACAAACAGTGCTATATATCCTAGTTAACATTTGATATTGTCGGTCTGTTTAATTTTAGCCATGCTGGTGCTATGCAATGGTATCTCATTATGGCTATAATTAACATTTCTCTCTTACTAGTGAGGTTGAGCATCTTTCCACGTTTAATGACTAATCTGATATCTTTCTGGTGATGTGCCAAGTCAAGTATCTTGCCAATTTTTCTATGGTTTGTCTATCTACTTAGTATAGATTTGTGGGAGTCCTTTTTAAATTCTGGATACGAGCTGTTTGGAGGTTATATGTGTTGCAGATATCTTCTCTGACTCTGCCTTGCATTTTAACTCTCTTTGTGGTAGCTTTTAATGAACAGGAGATTTTAATTTTAATGTAATCCAGTTATCTGTCCTTGTGCCAATACCACAGCCTTAAAAGGTAATTCAGTTTTGTAGTAAATCTTGAAATGTTTTGCATACGTCTTCCAGCTTTTTCTTTTTCAATATCGCCTTGTCTATTCTTGCATTGCATTTCCATAAACTTCCATCCATTGCATTCCCATAAACTTTAACATTCAGTTAATGTCTGAGACTTTTATTGGAATTGTATTAGATCTGTATAGGTCAATTTGGACAGAATTGCCAGCTTAACGATCTTGAGCCTTCTACTACATGATCATGGTCTATTCCCCCATTCATTTAAGTCTTCTTTAATTTTGCTTAGCAATGTCTTATATCAGTCCATGTAGAAGTCTTGAACATCTTTTATTAGATTTATTCCTATGTGTTTGGTTTTTTTAGTGTTATTGTAAATTGCATCCTTTTAAATTTTAATTTTCCGTTTATTGACAATATTTAGAAATACAATGATGTTTATATTTACTGTAGACCTAGTATCCCTAATAAACTCACATGTTTTTTGTTGTTGTTGTTTTTGAGTTGTTGTTTTTGTTGTTGTTGTTTTTGAGTCTCACTCTGTCACACAGGCTGGAGTGCAGTGATACGATCTTGGCTCACTGCAACCTCCGCCTTCCAGGTTCAAGCGATTCTCATGTGTCATCCTCCTGAGTAGCTGGGATTACAGGCCTATGCCACCATGCCTGGGTATTTTTTTGTATTTTATTAGAGATGGGCATTCGCCATGTTGGCCAGGCTGGTCTCGAACTCCTGGCTTCAAGTGATCCACCTGCCTGGGCCTCCCAAAGTGCTGGGATTACAAGTGTGAGCCACCATGCCCGGCCTAAGCTCAGATGTTAATTTTAGTTACATGTAATATTCATATGTAGATTATTTGGGTTTATCTATGATACACAGTCATATCATCTGTGAATAATAACAGTATTATTTATTCTGTCCCAGGCTTTATGCTTTTAATTTCCTTTTCTTATGTTCTATACTGGCTCTGTGCCTTTGGAGCTAATGAGGTTTTTCCCTCTTGCCTTCCAGATGAGGCTGAGGCACACATTGACTATGAAGATAACTTCCCTGATGACAGATCTGTGTCATTCAGAGAGCTCATGGAGGATTCCCGGACAGAGGCAGACGAGGACAGGGGTCAGGGAGACTCCTCTGAGGAGGCTCCAAAACAGGACCGTCTGGTCTCCATTTCTGTGGGGAGAGAAGACATAGCACGGGATAAAGCCTTTGTGCCAACCACAGGCTTGCCTGGTGCTGGGAGCAGTGTCCCCGCAGATTCACCAGGATCGCGGCTGCTCCAGAAGCACTTGTTCTGGTTTCCTGCTGAGGCTTTCCACAAGCCTGGGTTGGAAAAGGAGGTGGATGATGACACCAAAAAGCAGTTTTCTGCTGGAGACAACCACAGTGGTGTAAAATTCGTCCCAGGTGAACCTGAAACCAAGGTGACCTACGGCAACACTGATGGTCCCTCAGGGCCATTTGTGGGCAAGAATGACAGCAAGGCAGGAGATCCAGTGGTGAGCAGCAGTGATGAGTCCTGGTTAGATGGCTACCCTGTGACAGATGGGGCTTGGAGGAAGACAGAGGCAGAAGAGGAAGAAGATGGGGACAGAGGGGATGGGTCGGTAGGACTGGATGAAAACGTCCTAGTTACTCCTGATCAGCCCATTCTTGTGGAAGTTAAGAAGCCCAAGAGTAGCACCCTCACACCAAGCGAGGACATGATCCATAGTTCAGTTCTTCCATCTCGAATGCTAGACGTGGAAGCTTTGGCGCTCAGACCCGTGAATGCTTCTGAGACTGAGGGCATTGGGGATGGTGACTTGACCAAGTACCAGTCAACTCTACCCTGGAGATTCACCACAGAGGAGTCTCCCCTGGCCACCCTGCCCTACGAGCTCACCAGCTCCACCCTGGAGATATTAACAGCGACCACTGTCAAGCAGACACCTAACCACATCCCCTCAACGATCATGGTGACCACCCAGGCTCCAGTAGAAACCACTGTTCCTGAGATCCAGGATAGCTTCCCATACCTGCTGTCTGAAGACTTCTTTGGACAGGAAGGCCCCGGGCCTGGTGCAAGTGAGGAGCTTCATCCCACCTTGAAGTCGTGTGTGGGGGATGGATGTCCTGGCCTCAGCAGAGGCCCTGTGATCGCCACCATTGTCACCGTCCTTTGCCTACTGCTGCTCCTGGCAGGTGTGGGGATGGTGTGGGGCTACCGCAAGTGCCAGCACAAGAGCTCCGTGTACAAGCTGAATGTTGGCCAGCGGCAGGCTCGGCACTACCACCAGCAGATCGAGATGGAGAAGGTCTAGGCACCTTTGGAGTGGGTTCTCCCAAAGCCACTTGGGAGGAAAATAACTGTGACACATCACACTGATAATTCACTAGAGCATGATGCAGGTGGACTGGGGCTCGTCATTGTTTCCTCAGCCCTTTGTTTTATAGGCTGAGAAGTGTCTCTGGAGCACCTGGGAGGGCAGGGAGGCTTTGGTGGCATCACCACTCACGTCAATGTCTCCTCCACTATCTGCCCTGGAATTGACTACACTAATCCCAGACCTGTGCTTTGGCCGTGTTTCCAGTGTGAGGTCAAAAATCGCCTCTTCCTTCATCACAGTATTATCTTTTTTTTTTTTTTTTTTTTTTTTTGAGACAGAGCCTCATGCTGTTGCCCAGGCTGGAGTGCAGTGTCACGATCTGAGCTCACTGCAACCTCTGCCTCTCAAGTTCAAGCAATTCTCCTGCCTCAGCCTCCCAAGTAGGTGGGATTACAGGCATGCACCACCATGCCCAGCTAACTTTTTTATATTTTTAGTAGAGATGGAGTTTCACCATGTTGGCCAGGCTGGTCAAGAACTCCTGACCTCAAGTGATCTGCCCTCCTTAGCCTCCCAAAGTGCTAGGATTCCAGGTGTGAGCCACATCACAGTGTTACCTTTTTGAAGAAAGAAAATCACCAGCTTCATGCCCTGAAATTTTATGAATAGTCATGATAAACCAAGTGTATGAGAGCAGTATTATTTAGGACATGGATATTGAATTATTGGGAGAGGAATATGGAAGAATAATGGGTTGTTTCCTTTTAATGTTGTGATGTTGCTGAGGGCAGATGAACCAAGAGCCAGGACACAGTCTAGAAGCGTTGAGGTTTCTTTTTTCATTGTTTCTTGAAATTAGAGAGAATTTAAGACTGACATTTTGTTGGGGGAGGTGAGGAGTGAAGAAACCACATCCCCCTCTGTTCCCTCCATTCTGTGGGACAGCCTGTCATTTATTTTATTTTCAATCTTTCATGGTTAAGGATTTGCCATTATTTTTTAAAAACAAAGTTAGCTTTGTAACAGTAAGTACCATTTCCTCTCAGAAGCAGTGGCCTAGTTGTCCTTGACCAGTCTGTGCCTAGGAATGTCTTGGAATTTTTGCCAGGACTAACAAAACTCAGTCCTTGGTTTCCTCTCTCAGGATTAACCATTTCTCTGAACTCCAGTAAGAGAGAATGACAAGGGAGAAAAAAAAAAGAAATGTTTTCAGAGGGCCAAACACCAGGATATCAAGTATGGGCACATACTTGATGGAGAAGCAGAAGAATCTGTGAAAGAATATGAAATGATCTGTGCCGATCTGTTCTCTAATGTGGAAACTGGGAGCTCTGTGGAAACAGAATCCATCCTGTCTGTTGGGTAACCCATTTCATAGCATCTAAATCATCTTAGGGTGGCTCAGCGAGGATGGTTTATGGCAGTGGTTCTCAAAGTGTGGTCTTCAGACCAGTAGCATCAGCATCACCTGGGAATTTGTTGGAGATGCAAATTCTCTAGTCCCACCCTGGACTCAGGAAACAGGAACCCTGGGAGTAGGGCCCAGGTCTGTTTTTAACAAGCCTTCCAGGTGATTTTGATGTGCACTCAAGTTTGAGAGCCTGTTGGTTTCTAATAACCTCAAATGTGAACTTCGAGGCCAGCTGAAGCCCTAAAGGCACAGAAGATGAGTATGTGGTGTGTGTTGTGTGGAGGTCAGGCATGGCTGTGTGCAGCTGAGGTGGCATTTGAAGCTGCCTAAATGCCACCTGCAATAGTCTCCTGTATGTTGGCACAGAAATGAAACATATTATATTTTTCTAATATGAATCACCTTCTTGGAAGTAGTTATCAGTGGTAAAAGATGATGAATGCAACACATTTATTTTGAGACACCATAGCAGTCTAAGTGTTTTTGTGTGGTAGAGGGAAATCCTGATCTTTTTTATGATTGAAAAATTGTTGGTGGTGTTTTACCTAAGGAAAAAAAAAATTCGCAACATGTTTTCTACCCTGCCACCTCTTTTCAGCAAGCTTTGGAAAAGTAATAGGCGAAGTAGCTGTAAAGAGAGGCAGCATAATCAAAGATCTTAGTCCCCATAGTTGGGTAAAATAAAGCCTGAAGGTACCAACTAGAATACATATGCATCAGACAAAGTCAAGAACAATAGGAATAAAATGCTTTCTGCATGTAGCCAAAGCAAAACATAATAAAAGCCAGAGACTGTATATATTCATAAATTAGATCCTAATCTACTGCAAGATAACTTTTCTATTTTTAACTATATAAAATAACCTCTGTCTCAGCATTGGGACTGTGTTAGTAACTATTATTGTGGAATAACCCAGAACATTGGATTTATACCAACAAATAAATAGGCAATATTAATACAAGCGTATTAATAAATTTATTACAAATTATTAATACAGGTAAATGTTTTATTTGTAGACATGGACTGTGAAATAAACCCAACACCTCAGTTTTTAAGTTCTTATTGGTGTGGTATCCTCTAAATTAATGTTATAGAATCTAAAAATGCATGTTGAAAGGGAATGATTAAAACACTGTAAATCTAAATTGTATGTCATGCATGTTTTGAGAATGATGAATGTTTAATGCTCATGAAAATTGGGGGAGGGGGTTCTATTAACACAAAGCTTCTGAGATATTTAAAATAAATAATTATTGCCCCAACAGTTGCTGAATGCATTTTATTTCTAGGCTACTGCACCATGGTTAAAAAAAAAAAAAAATTCTCGCTGGGCACAGTGGCTCACACTGGTAATCCCAGCACTCTGGGAGGCTGAGGTAGGCAGATCACTTGAGGTCAGGAGTTCAAGACTAGCCTGGCCAACATGGTGAAACCTTTTCTCTACTAAAAATACAAAAATTAGCCGGGCGTGGTAGCACGCTTGTGGTACCAGCTACCCGGGAGGCTCAGACAGGAGAATTGCTTGAACCTGGGAGGCGGAGGTTGCAGTGAGCTGAGATCATGCCACTGCACTCCAGCCTAGGGTACAGAGCAAGGCTCCATCTCAAAAAAAAAAAAAAAATCTCTAGTAATCTTGAAAATAATGTCTTAATACTTGCTATATCTAAGATCTAAGACTGCCCTTTCTAAACCTAACTCTCAGCTATGTTACCTCCTACAGCAGGATTTTAGGGAAGTTTGTGGCACTCTTGCCCCTCCTCCCTCCCTACTTCCCTCTTCCTTGCCCCTCCTCCCTCCCTACTTCCCTCTTCCTTGCCCCAACCAGAGACCACTCACTTCACTGCAACGAAACGCCCAGGACCTCGCTATTCAAAGTGTGGCTCCTGCCCCAGCAGCACAGGCACTGTGAGCTTGTTGGAAGTACAGAAGGATGCTCAGGTGGTGGGCATGAATGGTAAAGCTTGAGAAGCACTGGCCTAAGAGAGAACTGATTATCCCCTTTCCCCTAACTCACAGGACACTCAAAGGAGTAATTAGAGGGTTAGCTGAAGGGACCGTTCACAAAGGTGTGGGGAGAGTTAGGGGAACCATCAAGGGATGGTGGGGACCTGTTAGGGAACCCAGCAAGAGCTCAGCAATAGAAAAGGCCCTGCAGGACAAGGGATCTGGCATCAAAGAGAATGCAGCCAGTGTCCAACTGTGGCCTGGAGGAAGCAAAGATTTTAAGGACCCAGACCTTGTCTCACCCTGCCATCTCTTGTTGGCATGTCCCAGTGGCAACTGGAAATCAGAGGGTGAAGAAGCCCAGGCAATGGAACCATAGAGATCAGGCTTCTGGGACACCGGGCATGTTGGAGGGGCATGTTGGAAGAGATATGAAGGGCAACTAGCAAATCCAGCTCAGACACCATCAGCACCAATCCCATCTGCCTTACGTCCATTTTCACATCCATGACCACCACAGATCCATGCCTCCCAAGCCTTCCAATGTTGTAGACATTGTTGATGCCCCTCCCAGGTCCCCTTTGCTAGGTAGGTGAACCTGTCTTCCAGCTGCCCTGAGTGTTGGCTGTTAAAATGCTCATAAGCACGTAAGTGCACGCTTCCAACACAGAGAATTGCCCTTGGCCTATTGGGAGTTCCCTCACCCAGGAAGTTAGACCACCTTATACTCTGCTAGGGCAGCCTATAACCAATGACCAGCTCTCATGGGAATGCAAAAGGCTGGTCTCCTTGCCTCAAGATGGGACCAACTCCAATATGATTCATGCCCCAGAGCTCCCATGAGATCAAGCTGAAGCCAGTCTCCAACTGAAGACACATCCTTACTAGCTCCTTCCTGCTTCTCTCACACCCCTTAAGAGCACCCCATCACTTCCCTTGCTTCAAAGGATCCTGACCTAAGACATCCATCAACACTCAACTCTCATTCCCTACACCTCCTCTCCTCCTCAGTCCAGATTTTTTCACCATATCCTCTGGAATTCTTGGGCTGACCTGCATGTCCTCCACCTCTTCTTCAGACAGCTGTTGCAACTCTCCATAACGTGGACTTCTTTTTGTGCTGGCTGGTTCCTCACTCTTTCCACCTGCCTCATTCTACTCTTCTTTCTCCTGCCTGCCCTTTAGTGGCATGCATGGAGCATAGTTGCTGTTGACAGTCACGCCTGAAGATGCTTTGGGTCCCTGTTTGAAACAGATTCCAAATGCTTTTCCTAGTGGGATTCCAGATCTCCTCTGAAAGACAATCTTCCTGGGGAAAGGCATGAGCCTCTACTGCCTGACAGGACCTCAGCCAGCTCTTGGCTCATGGCTAGCAAGGACCACTGACAGGACCTCAGCCAGCTCTTGGCTCATGGCTAGCAAGGACCACTGACAGGACCTCAGCCAGCTCTTGGCTCATGGCTAGCAAAGACCACTTCTCCTGCATGAGATCCAGGAGTCCCGGGCCTTGAAGTTTCTACTTTGTTAGATGAATGTCAGAAATTTCACAGGCCTGAGAAAACAGAGCTCATTACAACATAGCTTCTAGAATGTGGTGAAGACATCCCCGTCCAGTGGATAGAATAATAGAGAATAAGCAAAGTAAAACATTTAATGTGATTTAAAAAAACAGAAAGCTTTTGTTTTCAACTATTTTCTAATTTTCAACAAGAGTGAGCTTGTACATACCACACTAACCCAAAGAGGGGAGGCAGAAAAAGACATCAGCAACGGTCTTTGGAGTTTGGCCTACTGGCTGCCACCCTAAAGTGGGAGATAAAACTCTGGAATCTATCTTGTATCTGTCGGCCAAATTGCTTAAGTCCTTCCTCTTCTCTTCTCGTAAAATGAGGCACTAATATCTTACCTGCCAGCTCCAAGAGGATATAGAGCCAACTCACTCATTCATTCAACAAGCAACGAAAGCCAGCTATTTGTGTGGGGACAGTGTCAAGTGCCAGGATATGTGGCTGCTCACGCGCCGGCCCTAGACGGAAAACACTCTAAGGATAACGATGGCTGCTCTTGATTCTTATTTCTGGGGTAGCAGTGGGTCAGTCAAGGCAAAGCCAGGCTGTCATGGTGTCTTCTCTTTCAGGGAGATGTCATGGGCACAGGCATGGGGATCAGTCTTGCCCCTGGGGGCAGGCACAGGAAGTCCATGCATAAAACCTTTGGCTGAGGCTTACTTAAGGTTCCTTTCCTTTTTTTCTTTCCTCCCTTGTACATAGTTTAAACTCTCCACACTAGGTCATTCAGGCTTGGAGTCACCAGAAAAAAAGAAGTCACTGTTTGGGGGATGGCAGATGATCAAGAGTTCAGACAGCTGCGATGAAGGATTAGTTGTGGGTTTTTCTCAGTGCCTTGCTACAAACTGTGTTGCAGTTCCATGTTCCGACACTATTAAATAATGTTTTCTCTGGCACCAATCCACCTTTTCCCTACAGTTTAAGTATTGATTTTTTTTAACTGAAGTAGCTTCGGTTTACAGCTCACATTTAAAACTTAGAAACGTTATTTCCATAAATGTTGGCAGAGACTGGTCACTGTTTATTCCACCAGCAGTCATAATAAACCCCTTCCCACTGACAATCTAACAAATCATTTTCTGTTTGCCACTAAGGTGGGTTCAATAAAATTTTTGTGCTCTTAAAATTCCCCTAATAAGAACTCCTGAAAGCACACATTTCCTTCCTAAGGCAGCCCTTGTGGTCAGTGCTCGCAGTGGCTCTTTCTGAATTCCAGAGGTGAGCACAACAGGTTAGTTGTAGTAATTAGAAAGTCTCGAAAATCAGGAAGATATTAGTATGTTGCATATGTCGGTATGTGCTCGTTTCAATCAGTCAGTCACTTTTAAATACATGGGTGTACACAAACCTCCCCTCAGCCCTTCACTTCTCCACAAGTCAAGTGTGAACAGTAGCAGTGGCCACAAGGAGTACCTTTAGACCCTTCCCAGCGGGTGCGTCCTGCTTGGATGCCCTGAGTGGCAAGGGGGCTGGACAGATGCCCCACCATGATGGGCGGCCTCCCCACCAGCCTGCAGAACCAAACAGCAACCACTGAGCTCCATGCTAATGGGTCAAAGGACAAGCGAAGCATCTTAGAGCGGGCCTGGAAGCTCCCACAAAGCTTACAAATGTGTTTGTTTTTTTCAAGACGGGCCAGACTGAGGCTGAACCAATGGGGTCTCAATCCAGGAATCTTCTAGGCTCTTCCAAGAAACACACTCAGGGAGGTGTTGGGTTGAGGTCATTGAGTGCAGCCTGCACATCAGGGTTTCATGGTAGGTTTGGAAGACCCAGCCCACTTTTTTTTTTTTTTTTTTTTAAGGTTTGGTTTCCTTTGAAATAGAAATTTTGGTAACTCAGCTCCACAGCCTTCAATCAAAGCAAAGTACTGACAATATTGACTGTACTATCACCCGGGTCCTCAGGGGACATCACTAGGGTAGGGGTGGAGGTGCTTTTCAATCCCCAGTGAAAGGAGGCCAACTTCAGAGAGTGAACGAGGACCCCCCCCCACCATGCCAACTCAACCCATATGTGGAACAACATCATGTACAGAAAGCTCACCCCAGGCTCACAAGACAAGGACCCAACAGTACCTCTGCAGGGCACAGAGGTGGAGTGAGTCACAACACCCAACCCAGCCTGGGTCCCTGTGGACATCGGCTTTCATTTTCTCACACAGCTGGGAAGGACCCTGCAGCCGGGGGCTATAAGGGGAGAGTTCACAGCTGCTGGGCACACTATTTACAGACTCAGGAATCCCGGAGCAGGGCGTCCACTTGCTGGGTCCCCCACTACTTTCTAGTCCTGCTTCATCACCCTCTTCCCCACTGAGTTCAAAAGGAAGTTTCTCTGGTGGAGTAAAGGGTGGGGTGAGGAAAGAAAGGAGAACCCGGCATCCCGTGGGTGAAGGCCATCTCCCCCAGCAGGAAGCCACGTAAGATCTGACGCATCGCTGGGATTGGGGGGCTGCTGTGGACACGGTGCATCCATCAGTAATAACACTGACTCCTCGGGCCAAACACCCCCGCTGGGAGTACAGACTTTGTGGACATGGGCAACTTCAGCCCAGGACAGAAGTGGTAGGGGACTGTCCTGGGTTGGGTACCCTCAAAGGAGAACCTGATGCAGGGATTCCTGTGCAGCTGAGTGAGGACGTGGTGTCAGAAGGGATGAGGGAAGCAGGATAGAGCTGAAGGAGAAACAGAAGGATGTGCCCGAGTTCCCCGAGGTTGGTAGAGTGTTCTGGGGGATAAGGGAAGCCCAGAAAAAGCACAATGTGTGAGTGTTCCACCCCAATTAATCACCATTAGACAAAATCCCAAACACTCTATCCTTTTATTCCTTCCCAGGCTATTGCAGGAAAAGTCTTGTTTCCCAAACGCTGTGCCTTTCTCCTCTTGCCTTCAACCCTGGAGGGGCCCAACTACACAAGTGGCTTATTTGGAGAAGGGAATGACGTTGAATAAAGAAAGCTCAGCTTCCAGAACACCACACTCTCTTGGTTTTCTCTGACTTTAAGGTAACTCCTTCTCAGTCCTTTGGCTGATTTCCCATTTCCCAGAGAGCCCAAGGGCTCCATCCATAGCTCTTTTCTGTTGCTTCTCAGTAATACTCAGAGACAATCTCAGTGGCCCCTCCAGCAGCATGGCTTTAAATGCCACTGACATGCTGATGGTTCAGTAGGGGGCGCTGTGGTGCCCTGCCAGATCCCTTCACACAGCCAGTGCCCAGGACCCCCACCTCCAACACACTACCATGCATGGTAGCTGCCAGATGCCTATACAGCCTCTTTTCCAGAGACTTGCCCTCAACTGAAGCCACTTGCCTTCAAATGTACCCACACTCCCAGAGAACTTCTCACAGCCAATAAATGACTGATAAAGGCTTTTGCAGGTTCCTTCTGAGAGCACCCCCCACAATAAACCCAGTGCATTCAGATCCCTGTCTCGAGCTCTGCTGCAGACCTGACCTGAGAAAACTCTCCACTTTGATTTGCAGCCAGAACCTCCCATTCCAACCACAGCCAGCCTGCTTTGCACCAAATTCCTTATTTACCCAGCCCATCCTTCCCTATTTCAGTAACTGGTAACTCCATCTTTCCTGCTATTCAGGCCAAAAACCTTAATGTCATCATTAACGCTTCTTTCTCTTACACTCCACATTCAAACTCTCGGCAAATCCTATTGGCTCTTTTCAAAATAAATCTAGATATTTGACCACTGCTGTTGCTGTGGCCCAGGCCCAAGCCTGGAACCTTGCAGTAGTTCCTAACAGGTCTTCCCTCTTCCTTCTGCCCTTGTCCACTGAAGTTTTTTACAATACGGCAGCTAGAATGACCCTTGCAAAATATAAATCAATCAAGGCACTCCTCTGTTCAAACCCTCCAGTGGTTCCCATCTCACTCAGCAGAAGCCAAGGCCCTCCAGCACCTGTCCTCCCCAGCCGCCTCTCCTTCCATTCTCCCCCTGCCCACGACTCTGCTTGGTCTCCCTGCTCTTTCCTGACCACGTAGAGCAAGTTCTCACTTTGGGGCACTGCACATCCTGTTCCTCTGCCTGGAATGCCTTGTCCAGGATCCACTTCCCTAACATCTCTGCTCAATGTCACATTCCCAGTGAGGCCCCATTTAAAACTGCAGCTGCTTACTCCCTCCCCTGCTTTATTTTTCTCCACAGCAATTATCACTATATGATACCTTGTATAAATTTGTTCCTATGTATTGGCTATCTCTTTCCCCCTGTAGAATGTAAGCTCCATGAGCACAGGGAACTTTCCTTGTTATTCTGTGAAGTATCTCTAGTTCCCAGGTCAATGCCTAGCACACAGTAGGTACTCAATAAATACTTACTGAAAGAATGAATGAAACTAGGCAGCTCTGGCTTTCTTCCTTTTCCAACTCGGAGACTTATAACTAAGCATTGTCCTCAAATGGGATTGGCCAACCGTTGTAATTTTGGAGATGCAAAGTGGGGCAAAAGCCACATTTCTGTACTCAACACTCTCTACGTTTTTCAGTGGGTGCTAGAATTGGTACAAGTCAGACCAAGTGAAGACCATTGTAAGGCTGGAGAAATTTAGCCTTTGTCTTCCACCATCTTTCCCAGATGGGGAGAAAGGAGACTAAAACCTGGAAAAGCAAACAAGCCAAAGGAGGTTTTCACAATTATCATCTTTTAGGAATGTTTTTCTTATTTAAAAAATAATACTGATTTTCTGGGAAAAACAAAAAAACAAGCCAGAGAAGACTGCCCTTCAAACCAAAATGGTAAGAAAGGCAGGTATGAACGTGGGGAAGACAAGTGTGAACATGAGGAAGACAGGGATGAAAGTGTGAAAACAGATGTGAGGATAAGAAGACAGGTGTAAAGGTGAGAGAAGCCGGGCATGGTGGCTCATGCCTGTAATCCCAGCACTGTGGGAGGCCAAGGCAGGTGGATCATCTGAAGTCAAGAGTTCGAGACCAGCCTAGTCAACATGGCAAAACCCCGTCTCTACTAAAAATACAAAATTAGCCGGGCATGGTGGCACATGCCTGTAATCCCAGGTACTCGGGAGGCTGAGGCAGGAGAATCGCTTGAACCCAGGAGGCAGAGGTTGCAGTGAGCCAAGAACGTGCCATTGCACTCCAGCCTGGGCGACAGAGCGAGTCTCCATCTCAAAAAAAAAGGTGAGAAAGATAGGTGTGAACATGAGGTGGCAGGTGTGAAGATGGGAAAGGCAGGCTTACCCCTGGTGACATGTAGTGAGAGAGACGGGGGCTTCCCTTTCACTTTGGAGAGTAAAGAGAAGGCTCTGAGGTATCAACAGCCTGGGCTGTTGGGAAAAGGACAAAGAATCTGTGTTTCCTGAACGTCAAGAGGAAGTCTCTTTGGTTGCTGTGGGCTAACTGGTCTCCTCCAGTTCCAGGAGGTCATCCACGTATTCCACAACTTCTCCCTGTAAGAGACAACAGGACAACTTTATTAAATGGGCTATTGGACTTTTAAAAGTGCTGATGAGCAGAAACAGTATCCTGAGAGGCCATCGCCACTGTCTGCTTTGGCTGAAACAGGTTTTGTCTGCTGGTCTGGGGCCCAGAGGACCTGATTTCTCCCTGTGGAGGGGACCTCGGCTTCCACTCCATTTGAACTTGGTATCAAGTGCTCTGTGAGATCTGCCAACATGCTGTGTGAGGCGGACAGCCCAGCCTGTGAACAGCTCTACCAAGTGCCCCTCCTGTGTGCATCTCTGCCTACTCCCCTTCCTCCCCTCTCATGTGTGCAGGTCTCCCACAGGAACATTTTCTATCTGTTCCCTTTCTGCCTTGACCACCAGAACACAAACTTCTCAAGGACCAGGGGCCTGGGTTGATTTTTCTTCCCCAGAGTCCAGCACACAGAAGGCGCTCAATAAATGTGTTGAAGGATGAATGATTGAGTGCTTGCACACATACTGCTGGTGTGACTGAAGCAATCACTCCTCTTACAGGAGAGACACACAGGGATAGTGGGATCCACTTGTCCAGTGTCAGTACCAGGAGCTCACCTGCTCCCTCCTTCTGCAATCGGCCTTACACTTCAACTTGAAGCAGCCCAGCACCCTTCCCAATTTCTTTCTCCACATTGACTTCTCTTCTATAACCCTCCTGGACCACCAGCTGATGACACCCATTCTCTTTTCTGCAGAGAATGAGTGAATGACCAAGGCTGAGGCCCCTTCCGTAAGAGTCAACATAGACTGACCCCACCAACCCTGCTAAAACTCGACCTTCTTCACTGAGCTCACCATCCCAGGCCAAGAGCCTGTTGGCTCTTTTTGATGTTTTAACACAGAGAAATTTATAAAAATCTTGCAGCATTTGGGAATAACTGGAAAACCTATCAAGTACATGAGACAGAAATGGGGGTCTTAGTATTATCATCAAATACTTCCATGTCATGCTTGAGATTAGAAACTCAAATTGTAGACACTACAGCTTGGAAAAATTGTTTTTCAGTTGCTTTCTAGACCCCAAAAGGAAAACATAGCATAGTAGAGGGATTACGTGTATAGCTATGACTTCTGCTTAGGGAGTTACTATATCCTGCTGTGTGTCTGTTGTGACTTGTGGGATGATGGTATTGTTTGCTTTTAGCTCACTAGTAATAAGTGCCTGAGGCAGCACAGACTGCTTGCTAATGGCTAGCAGCTGCCCCTTCTCTGGGCAATTGCCTTTGGCCAAAAAAAAACAAACAAAAACAGCAGTCTTGACAGGGAGGTTACACACCAGCCCTTCCTGGCAACGAAGAACGAATGACAGACTGATAAGGGGGACTACAAAAGGCAGGAACAACTCCGTGGTGCAATTCATGCTCCAGAGTCCCCCATGGGAGCAGGCGAAGCTTGACTCCAGCTGAGACCATGTATTTGTTGAGCTCCTTCCTCTGACCCTCATTCCGTTCCCACCTGAGCGCACTCCCTCAATAAATCCTTCCAACAAATTGTATTCTATTTCTTTTGGACTTTTCTGAAGCAAACAACCTTCAGAACTTGAAACCTGAAGCATCTATTTCAGCCTGTTTTAAAGTTTCTGAAACTGTAATAAACCTCTGCAAAATTCTGAGCCAGTGTGTAGACTTTCAGGAGTGCTTATACACATTTCAACACCAGAAAGATAATAAGGAAGAATGCCACACTTATCAGCAACTAAAGTGTACTGATGCTTTGTTTCAAAGTAGTATTATGTCCTTTGGAAAGTGGAAGGACTAACTAAGAATTTGATGATTTTGGTTATATTTTCACTTCAAAGTATTACTTGCCATAATTTGGTATATAGTAAGAAAATGGTTCATTCTTTAGAGATGGATTAGTTCTTTCACAATTCTAAAGCCTCAATTAATAAGCAAACTACTCCAGAACCTTCAACAAAGTCCTTTTATCTTGAAAGTGCCAAATCCAAGAATCCTAGGAATTTTAAAGCCTGCAATAAGCTCAGCATGTTCATTAGATGATTACTAACCCTCTGTGTGACTATGAGCAAGCCACTCTATCTTTCTGAATTTGTTTCCTTATCTGTGACATAAGAGAGCTTTACTGAATCATGTGAAAAATCTCTTCGTGTTCTAATATCTATGATTTGCTTTCTATATATGTTGTTCTTGTACATCAGAAGTCTTGAAAATGTTCACAGCCTTAGACCAGGAATTTCACCACTGGGAATTTTTTCTAAGGAAACAATTAGAGAAGAAGTAAACAATTTAGTCCCTGCTATGCTATTTGTAAAAGCAAAAAGTTGGAAGCAAACTAAATGCCTACAAAAAGGCTATATTTCTAAAAATTATCTATATCATGTAATATTAGTCACAAAAAAGTCATGTTTACAATGAATATTAACAAGGGCAACAAAACTCGTGACCATCTCAATAGATGCAGGAAAAACATTTGACAAAATTCAACACAAATTCATGATAAAAACATTCAGGCTGGGCATGGTGGCTCACACCTGTAATCCCAGCACTTTGGGAGGCCAAGGCAAGTGGATCACCTGAGGTCAGGAGTTTGGGACCGGACTGGCCAACATGGTGAAACCCCGTCTCTACTAAATATAGAAAAATTACCCGAGTGTGGTGGCACATGCCTGTAATTCCAGCTACTTGGGAGGGCGAGGCAGGAGAATCACTTGAACCCGGGAGGCGGAGGTTGCAGTGAGCAGAGATCACACCACTGCACTCCAGCCTAGGCAACAAGAGTGAAACTCTGTCTCAAAAAAAAAAAAACAACATTCAACGAATTAAAAATAGAACTTCCTCAACCTAATAAAGGGCACCTACAAAAAACCCACAGCTAATAACATATTTTCACATTTAATGCTGAAAGACTGTATGCTTTTTCCTTTTAAGATTGGGAACAAGACAAGATGTTCACTCTCTCCACTTCTTTTTTTTTTCCAGAGAGACAGGGTCTTGCTCTGTCAGCCAGCCTAGTGTGCAGTGGCATGCTTATGGCTCACTGTACCCTCCCACTCCTGAGCTCCAGCAATCCTCCCACTTTAGCCTCCTGAGTGGCTAAGATTACAGATGTACACCATCATACTTAGCTAATTTCTTTTTTTTTAGACAGTGTCTCACTGTGCCACCCAGGCTAGAGTACAATGGTATGATCTCGACTCACTGCAACCTCCACCTCCTGGGTACAAGCGATTCTCGTGCCTCAGTCTCCTGGGTAGCTGGGATTACAGGCATGTGCCACCACGCCCAGCTAATTTTTTTGTATTTTTAGTAAAGCAAGGTTTCAATCGATTGGCCAAGCTAGTCTTAAACTCCCAACCTCGGGTGATCTGCCCACCTCAGCCTCTCAGAGTGCTGGGATTACAGACATGAGCCACCACACTTGGCCTAATTTTTTTATTTTTTGTAGAGATGGGGTCTTGCTATGTTGCCCAGGCTGGTCTCAAACTCCTGGGTTCAAGTGATCCTCCTGCCTCAGCCTCCCCAAGTGCTGGGATTAGAGGAATGAGCCCCTGTGCCAGGTCCACTCTCTCTGCTTCTATTCAACATAGTACTAGAAGTTTTAACTAGAACAATTAGGCAAGAAAAATAATACACATACACATACAAACTAATAAATAAGTTCAGCAAGTTTGCAGAATCAATACACAAAATCTATTGTATTTCTATTCTTTTAGAATATGCCCAAAAATGAAAATAAGAAAACAATTTCATTTATAACAGCATCAAAAAGAATAAAATGCTTGAATACTGGGGGTTGGAAAGAATTTATTTTAATTTTTAAAAAAAGAATAGAATGTTTAGGAATAATAAAATAAGAAAACACTGTGAAATAATTTTTTTAAAAATCCAAATAAGTGGAAAGACTTCTCATGTTCATGGATCAGAAGACAATATTAAGATGCCAATACTACCCAAAGAGATTTATGGGTTCAGTGAAATTCCTATAAAAAAAATCCCAGCTGCCTTTTGCAAAAACTGAAAAGCTAAACCTATAATTCATATGAAAATGTAAAGGACCCAAAATAGCCAAAATCATCTTGGAAAAGAAGAACAATGTTGGAGGACTCGCACTTCAAATTTCAAAATGTAATATAAAGCTACAGTAATCTAATCTCGGTTGAAAGTCCACGTAATTTAAAAAAAAGCTATAGTAATGAAGACAGTGTAGTACTAACTTTAAGGATAGAAATCAATATGAGTGGTATAGACTGAGAGTCTGGAAAATAACTCTCACATTTATGGTCAACTGATTTCTTTCAAAGGGTACCAAGACGATTCAATGGTGAAAAAGTCTTTTCAACAAATAGTGCTACAACAACTGGCTATTCACATTCAAGAGAATGAAACTAGACCTCTTCCTAATATCATACATAAAATTAACTCAAATGGGTTGTAAATTTAAATGCAGGAGTTAAAACTATAAAAATCATAGGAGTAAAAATCAGGAGTAAATCTTTGTGACCTTGGATTAGGCAATGGTTTCTTGGATATGACACATAATACAAAAGCAACAAAAGAAAGAACAGATAAATTGAATTTCATCAAATTTGAAAACTTGTGCTTCAAGACACCATTTAGAAACTGAAAACACAATCCACAAATTGTGAGAAAATATCTAAAATTCATATATCTGATAAGGAACTTATAACTAGAATATCTAAAGAACTTCTACAACACAATAATAAAAAGATAAGTAACAATTTTAAAGTGGACAAAAGATTTGAATAGATGTTTCTTCAAAGATATACAAACGGCCAGTCATGAAGGGATGCTCAACATAATTAGTCACTAAGAAGGTACAAGTCAAGCTAGGTGCAGTAGTAGCTCACGCCTGTAATCCCAGCATTTTAGGAGGCTGAGGCAGGTGGATCGCCTGAGGTCAGGAGTTCGAGACCAGCCTGGCCAACATAGTGAAACCCCATCTCAACTAACAATACAAAAAATTAGCTGGGTGTGGTGGTGCACGCCTGTAATCCCAGCTACTAGGGTGGCTGAGGCAGGAGAATCGCTTGAACCTGGGAGGCGGAGGTTGCAGTGAGCCAAGATCGCACCATTACACTCCAGCCTGGGCAACAAGAGCAAAACTCTGTCTCAAAAAAGAAAAAAAAAAAGACAAGAAAAACAAAAGAAAGTGCAAATCAGAGCCACAATGAAATACTACTTGCATCCACTAGCATGGCTATTAATAAAAAAGACAATACTAAGTTTTGTTGAAGACATTGCAAAGTTGGAACTCTCATACACTGCTGATGGGAATGTAAATGGTGCAGCCACTTTGAAAAACAGTCTGGCAGTTTTTCAGCAGGTTAAACCATTACCATATGGCCCAGCAATCCATTCCTAGGTATGTACCTGATATGGTTTGGATATTTGTCCCCTCCAAATCTCATGTTGAAATGTAATCTCCAGTGTTGGAAGTGGGGCCTGGTGGAAGGTATTTGGGTCAGGTGGGCGGATGCCTTGAAAATGTCTTGGTGCTGTCCTCATGATAATAAGTGAGTTCTCACTCTGAGTTCACACGAGATCTAGTTGTTTAAAAGAGTGTGGCATACTCTTGCTACGTGACATACGCCAGCTCCCCCTTTGCCATGACCATAAGCTTCCTGAGACCTCACCAGAAGCAAAGCAGATGCCGTTGCCACACTTCCTGTGCCACCATGCCCAGCTAACTTTTAAATTTTCTGTAGAGACAGAGTCTCTCTATGTTACTCAGGCTAGTCTTAGGCTCAAGCAATCCTC
The DNA here is from genome assembly GCF_009828535.3 of Hylobates moloch. Taxonomy (NCBI): domain Eukaryota; kingdom Metazoa; phylum Chordata; class Mammalia; order Primates; family Hylobatidae; genus Hylobates; species Hylobates moloch. The sequence goes on from NW_026652283.1 coordinate 96,246,126, forward strand.
CTGCCTTGGCCTCCCAAAGTGCTAGGATTACAGGCATGAACCACCGCACCCAGCCAGGTATTTCTTTACAGTGATGCAAAAATGGCCTAACACAATACCTATGTATATACTCCTAGGTATAAAAAACTGGAAAGCTTATGTTCAAACAAAAATTTGTACACAAATGGTCGTAGCATCATTATTCAAAATAGCCAAAATGTGGAACCAACCCAAACATCCATCAACTGAAGAATGGATAAACAGAATGTGGTATATCCAACAGAAGAATATTACTTGGTAGTACAAAGGAAATTTTACAGGCAACATGTTCAACATGGCTGAACTTTGAAAACATATGCTCAGTGAAAGAAGCCAGTTACAAAAGACCACATACCCTATATTTCCATTTATATTAAATGTCCACAAAAGGCAAATCCACAGAAACAGAAAGTATATTAGAGTCTTCCAGGGGCTGGAGGTGGAGGCAGGAGTGAGAACGTTGGCCCAGAGAGAAATGGGAAGTGACTTAGCTATGGAGTTTCTTTTGGGGGCAATAAAAATGTTCTAAAGTTAAATAACAGTGATGGATGCAAAATCTTGTGGATATAACAAGTACCCCTGAATTGTATACTTTAAAAAGGAGAATTTCATTGTATGTGAATAATATCTAAATAAAGCTGTTTTAGAAAAATATAACAAGAGAAACTGCCCATATAATACTATAAAGTGAAAAATTCATGAGACATAATTATAGCTGAGTTTGTAATAAATATACAGAAAAACATGAATTTAAAACTATAAAAATTTTCCTTTAATAATTAAAAAATGGAAAGATACATACCAAAATATCCATATTAGCTTGCTTCTAGATAACTGGGAACTCCTCTTACCTTTTCTAAATATATTTTTCTATACTTTCCTTTTTTTTTTTTTTTTTTTTGAGGCAGGGTCTTACTCCAATTGCTGAGTCTGGGGTGCAATAGCGCAATATCAGCCTCAACCTCGCCAGACTCCTTCAGCCTCCCAAGTAGCTAGGACTACAGGTGTACTCCATCACACCCAGCTAATTTTTTTGTATTTTTTGTAGAGACGAGGTTTCACCATGTTGCCCAGGCTGGTCTTGAACTCCTGGTCTCAAGCTATCACCTGCTTTGGCCTCCCAAATGCTGGGATCACAGGCATGAGCCACTACACCCAGCCTCTGCTATACTTTCCAAACCACAGTGGCCAATCTTGTTGGTATCTGGCCAGTGTTCCTTCCTTTAGGGAATGGGGGAATGGCCCCGTGGCATCTTGGGATCCTGTCTCAGGCTCTGCTTCAAGGATACCCAACCCAAGACACAGGCATGTACATCATTTTCCAGTTTAGAAAGCATTTCCACATGCAACACAGTATTTTATTCTCACAACCCTGGGAGGGCAGTATTATTATTCCCATTTCATAGATAAAGAACTGAGACTCAGTTGTTTAATGCCAGTGATGAGTTCATCCCATACATATTTGTAGACAGAAAACAAATTCCATGAAGATGTCTTATTCAGAGGTACTTCACCTAAAACTGGGGTACGGGAAGACCAGACCTGGAGGCTCAGGAAACTTGCTGGCCGCGTGCTCCTCATCTATAAGGCGAAGGATCAGACCAGAGCAAGCTCACAGCTCTCTTCGAGCTCCAGTAGCTGACAAGTCCCCAGCTTTCTCAGTAAGCCTTTTCCAGTTTGTTCCAAACAAATACTCTAAATACTACCGCCAATGATGGCTTTTCTGTGACCAGGCTGCCCCACCACAAAATGACCACTCCATAACCAGTTGAGTCGGGGTCAGAAAAGGGGTCAGCTGAGTAAGGTGGAATCAGGAATTTCAAGCAATTCTAGAGAATGACAAAATGCTTACAGTAAAGATGTAATTTAGAAAAAATAATGATAGCAATAGTCTAGTAGAAAAATTGGGGTGGGAGTATCCATGTCTCTTCAGAGTGCTGAGCAATTAAAAATTCACCATTTTTATATAAAGTGAAAAGATGAAGAATGACCACTGTGAATTCCTGGAGCGTCGCTCCACACCCGTTTCACTATCAGGAAATGTGGCACTCCTGCCTAGGTTTCCTAGAAAGCCGCTCTTTCCCATGCCAGCATTCTGACTGTCATTGAAACACCCACTGGAACTGTCTTTCTGAAGGCCCCCTCTGTTTCTTACTTCAGGGAGGACTCGGCCTTCCAGTGATTTTAGCAAAGATGTGAGTAATATTTTCTCTTAGCCACCAGACATGTGCTAAGCATGAAAACTTACCTCATCATCATCCATTATATTTTCCTTAGCAAAGTCATACAGCTCCTTCTGGAGTGTGGTCACATTAAAGAACTGAACTGCTTCCTGTTCAAACACAACAGAGAACAGTTTATAGGACCAACCTTTTCATCTTAGAACTGGGAGGAGGGGGGAACAGGATATGGGGTTTTTTCTAAGGTGATGAAAATGTTTAAAATTAGATAGCGGTAATGGCTGTACAACCCTGAATATACTAACAACCACTGAATCGTACCCTTTAAAAAGGTGAATTCTATCCTATACAAATTATATCTCAATTTTTAAAAAAGAGTGGCCAGCCCTCAGTGGAAGACAAATTTATGAAAATCAAGATGGCATATAGAAATCCCAATGAAAATACAAGAGCAAAGATCAATTAGAAAAAATCTTTTTAAAGTAATATATCATGAATGGTGTTCACTGACAACACATGCTAAGTGGTGAGTTTGCCTATCAAGGGAATTAAATGATGGTCCATCCACAAAAGAGACTACCAGGGAGCTGTTAAAGGATAATAATTAAGATGATACATGGATGTGACATGGAGAAATATTCAGGACAAATTGTTGGAAAGACAAAGAAAGTTGCAAAAAGTTGTAAAACTATGTAAATATGATCTTGTCTTTATTAAAATAAACAAATATTTACTATATATATGAGTAAATATATACCTTTAAAGCAGGAGATAAAGAGATGGCACAGGCTGGGCGCAGTGGCTCACGCCTGTAATCCCAGCACTTTGAAAGGCTGAGGTGGGCAGATCACCTGAGGCCAGGAGTTCGAGACTAGCCCAGCGAAACCCCGTCTCTACTAAAACTACAAAAATTAGCCTGATGTGTTGGTGCATGCCTGTAATCCCAGCTACTCAGGAGGCTAAGGCAAGAGAATCGCTTGAACCCAGGAGGCAGAGGATGCAGTGGGCCGAGATCACGCCACTACACTCTAGCCTGGGTGACAGAGCAAGACTCTGTCTCAAAAACAAACAAAAAAAAAAAGATAGAGAGAGAGAGAGAGAAGGTGTAGGATTATGAGAGAATTTTGTTTTCCGAGAGAGAAAGAAGGTGTAGGGTTATGAGAGAATTTTGTTTTCAAAGTAAAATATTTCTGTAATGTTTGAAAGTTGTAGAGTTTTTACAGATTCAGAAATCAGAATGAAGCAGTAAAATGTTAAAACACACACATGCACAAAATTACAGAAAAAAATGACTTTTCCTTTATTTCCTTTTTTTGGCACAATCTCGGCTCACCGCAACCTCTGCCTCCCAGGTTCAAGCGATTCTTCTGCCTCAGCCTTCCAAGTAGCTGGGACTACAGCCACGTGCCACTACGCCTGGCTAATTTTTATATGTTTAGTAGAGATGGGGTTTCACTGTGTTGGCCAGGCTGGTCTCAAACTCCTGACATCATGATCCACCCGCCTCGGCCTCCCAAAGTGCTGGGATTACAGGCATGAGTCACCACGCCCAGCCCCTTTATTTCCAAAATAACCCTTTCTCTTAAGGCACGAGGTAGTCTCCGGAAGGCGAGAATGAAGAGAAAAGGAAAGGTGTGGTGCACCAGACTTACAGGTCTGGGCTGGAAGTGCTCATCCGAGAGGCCCCAAGTGTCCCTGTGGTACTGGTAATACACCAGGTTCTGCTGCATGACCTTGTCATTCTGATCAAAGAGCAGGTAGCTGACTGCACAGGGGGCTGCATTCTTCAGGTTGTTCACTGGGGTTGGGAAGAAAAGACAAATGAAGAAATCAGCAAACCACGCCCTATAATTTCTCTGCTTCTCAACAAAAAGGTCATATGAACCAGCCCCTTCTCCAGAGTCCTTCTTCAGAGAGCCTGGGGCCGACTGGCAGCCCTGGGTGGGCAGGCCACAGATGGGGTCTCCACAGCAGCCTGGAGGCCAGGCTTGAAACTTAGTTCTAGTTAGGCACATGCCTATGGAGAAATGCCTATGTTCCACCTCCAGCTCTGGTGACCCAAGCTTGTCTCAGGTCCCTGGAAGCAGCTGGAAAAAGCTGGATTGTCCTGGGGCTGAGGGAGACAGGGAGGATGTGCTCAGCAAACAGGTTTCTCATCTGGGGCCCAGAGTGTCTGGATCCCATCTGGATAAGACCACAGTCTCCAGATCTAGGTTAGCTCCCCTACAGCTAAACCAGACTTGGAAAACCCAAAGGATGGTGGAGCCTCTAGGTTGGAGGGGATTTGGAAAGTCACCTAGTTTTGCCACCTCCTGAGGATAGAACTCACACCTCCAGCCTCTCTGCTTGGTGTTGCCCACCTGTGACAGTACCTTCAGCATAGGGATTTTGCAGGGCTTGGGATTTGTCTTGGGAGTGCAGGATGAGGAGCAGATGATGAGACACAAGCCCCTGGTATTTATTCTGGCACATTCCACTCTAATTTACACAACAGTACCTTTGCTAAAGCTGTGGTTGGCCGGAGTAGCCAAAGCTTGGGTATGAATAAATTGTGCCACCCAGTGGCTGTTTCCTGTAATGACTACTTTAAAGCCAGCCCTTAGGGGCATTTACTCTTCAAATATAAATACTACCACCTGCCCTCAAGCAATGTCGTATGGTAGGTGGTCTAGAAAAAACTCAAAATGGGGCTGATTTTCAGGAAGCTCATTTCAGCAAGTACACTTCATTCATACTGTTGATCCCCAAAAGCAGATTTCCTGGGAAGCAGCAAGCATAGCTAGAGGCCTCAGTCCACCAGTGTTGATAAGTCTTTGCCAGTTTCTGATATGCAGGGTGATTTTCAGGGCATGTGAGGATTTCAGAGGGCCAGGGAGATGCCAGAGCCCGGATGCATCCAGAACACTTCTAAATTCCTAGTGTTCTAGCTTTATACATTTAGAACTAAGCCATGCTCAGTGAGCTAGAAGACCTTATGGCTTTTTATATTTACATAATATATTTTCTTTTTCTGCCCTTCAGGGTGCAAGGCTTACTGTGTTCTGAAGAGGATGGGAGGTGAGATAAAGAGGAAACCCAACAAAAAACACAATTACCACAGTGGGAAAGGAGGGCTAAAGCCAAGATCACCTCTCTCACTCTTCCCAAGGCACCCTGAGACCAGCCACTCCCAAGTGTGAAGAAGCAACCCAGGGGATCTATTCTAGCCAGAAACCTGCAACCGCTAGACTCTGGCATTTCATTAGGGCAGAAGAAGTCCTGCTGCCACTGTCCCTAATAATTCTTCTGTGCTTGGAACTGAACTGCCAAGGGACACACTGCAAATAAGTGGCACTTGGCAAAGTCAGGCAAAGGGAGAGGAGGAAAAGGTGAAACACACAGGCTCTGAAGTCTAACCCTGAACTTCCTTCTCTCCCATGTTTGCTTCCCATTGTCCACTAGAATGTTCTGATTGAGAAACTCCCATTTCAGATCAAGGGAGGACCAGCTAGTATGAAACTAACAGGACAGGCGCAGTGGCTCACACCTGTAATCCCAGCACTTTGGGAGGCTGAAGTGGGTGGATCACTTGAGGTCAGGAGTTCAAGACCAGCCTAGCCAACACAGTGAAACCACATCTCTACTAAAAATACAAAAAATTAGCTGGGCGTGGTGGCGCATGCCTGTAATCCCAGCTACTCAGGAGGCTGAGGAAGAGGCATCACTTGAACCTGGGAGGCAGAGGTTGCAGTGAGTCAAGATCACACCACTGCACTCCAGCCTGGGCAACAGAGCAAGACTGTCTCAAAAAAAAGAAAAAAAAAAAAAAAAGAAAAGAAAAGAAAGAAAGAAAAAAGAAAAGAAAAGAAATTCTAACAGTCCGAAAAGTAAAGGTAGTGATGAGGAGGAAGGGAAATAATGATAACAAAAACAAACACACAGTTTGTTATGTGCCAGTGTGGGAATACCCCAGACATTTCACATCTATTAACTCATTTACTCCTCAGGACAATCCTATGAGGTTAGTACTACAATCTCTATTCACAATGAGGAAACCAAAGCACAGAGAAGCTAGTAAGTGATAAGGCTGAAATTGAACCCAGACAGTGTGGTAACAGGCTCTGCCCTGAATCACTAAGCCATGCTGCCTTTTTGTGCAAAGCATGGCACCAAGGTTGTCAGTGTGACCTCGATGAACTCTCAGCAACCATAGCTAAGAGTTATCACCTCTATTTTACAGTCTTAGAAGGACTAAGCGCTTCACCCAAGATGTCACAGAAGATTACTTACACTTATAATAGGCAAACTGCAAGTAATGATACATGGTAGCCACAAATTTCTCAACCGGATAGCCTCCTATAACTGGGGTGAGGTTCTCTTCACACTGTATTTTGCATTCCAGAACTTCTACATAATGATCTGAAACAAAACATACAAATTTTCAGAGCAGTGCATCCATTACTTTCTTAATATGCTACTTCTGCCTCCTGCCCAAATGAAAAAGTTAAAATAAAAATATTTGTGACACCTACAAGGAGCTGAAAATCTTTAACATACAAAGTTGTTTCAAATCAATATGAAAAAGATGAACATCCACTATATAAATGGCCAAATGATATTAACAGAAATTATTAAAATGTCTAAAAAACATTGTGAGAGATGCGACACCTCTTTTGTAATTAAGAAATACAATTACCCCCAAAATAATTTAAACTACTAAATTGCAAAATTTTTACAAATTCATAATGTAGTATTAAGAAGAGAACAGTGAAACTTATACTCTCATACTCTGGAGTCAGACGCGCTACCACTGCGCCACGAGGTCACTACTCTCATACTCTGTTGATGGAAGTAAAACAGGAACAAACTTTTTGGAGAACAATTTGGCAAAATTTATCAAAGGTTAAAATACACATATTTTCCAACTCAGCTGTCTACTTCCAGGAAATTTTCTTTAGACATAGGCATACATAAACACTGTTTATAACAACAAACAAACAAACTTGTAAGTACCTAAATGCCAATCAATAGGATGAGGATTAATAAATTACAGTATATAAAAATAATAGAATCGGACGGGCGCGGTGGCTCACGCTTGTAATCCCAGCACTTTGGGAGGCCGAGGCGGGCGGATCACGAGGTCAGGAGATCGAGACCACGGTGAAACCCCGTCTCTACTAAAAATACAAAAAAATTAGCCGGGCGTGGTGGCGGGCGCCTGTAGTCCCACCTACTCGGAGAGGCTGAGGCAGGAGAATGGCGTGAACCCGGGAGGCGGAGCTTGCAGTGAGCCGAGATTGCGCCACTGCACTCCAGCCTGGGCGACAGAGCGAGACTCTGTCTCAAAAAATAATAATAATAAAAAAAAATAATAGAATCTACACAGCCTTTGAAAGACAGTAAGGTAAACCTAAATATAGTCAAAGACTACATTTCCCATGCAGCTAGGTTGGGGCCATATGATTAGTCATGGCCAATGACATGTTGAGAGTAACAATTAAGGAATGCTACTTCTAGGCTTAATCCCTAAAACCTCCCACATGATCCTTGGCTCCCTCCCTTTTCTCCCTTTATGCAGCTAGAAGCAAAAGACTCCAGGAGGGTTGCACACATTTTGTAAGTAAGACTGTGGAAGAACAGGCACTTTCAAACATTGCTGGTAGGAAGTACGAAATGATACCTTAAAACACTAAAATTAATTTACAGAAACATTTACTCTTTTAACTATTAATTCCACTTTGGTTGACTTTGAAAGCACACCTCCATACTTACTGCCATCACCAACAAAAAAGCCTTACATACTTACTACCACCACCAACAAAAAATTAACATCAACAATAAGGCTGCAAACAAACATCCTACATATCTTGACGTGATATCCTGAGGAGGACATTTATATAGCGGTCCAGCCAAAAATACACAACCTGAATGTAACTGTGAAGACACATCATAGAAAGCCAAATGAGGAATGTTTACAAAGTAATTAACCTATATTCTTTAAAAATATCATTGGCATAAAAAGACAAAGGCCAAAGGATTGTTCCAGATTAAGGAACTCTAAAGGAAGATGACAAATAGGAAGCATGATTCTGAACTGGAACCTGTACCAGGAAAAAAAAAGGTGCTAGAAAGAACATCATTGTGACAACTAACAAAATGAGAATATGAACTACAGATTGAATACAAGCATTGTATCTAGTATATTAAGTTTCCTGAATTTAATTACTATGGATATTTAGATAATATTATTGTTCTTAGGAAATAAACTGAAGTATTATGGGGTAAAGAGTAATAATGCATGTGCAACATACTTCCAAATAGTTCTGAAATAAAAATAATTATACAGAGCCGGGTGCAGTGGCTCAAGCCTATAATCCCAGCACTTTGGGAGGGCAAGGCAGGCGGATCACTTGGGGTCAGGAGTTTGAAACCAGCCTGGCCAACACAGCAAAACCCTGTCTCTACTAAAAATACAAAAAATTAGCCAGGTGTGGTGGCGCCTGCCAGTAGTCCCAGCTACTCAGGAGGCTGAGACAGGAGAATTGCTTCAACCCGGCAGGCAGAGGTTGCAGTGAGCCAAGATCACGCCACTGCACTCCAGCCTGGGCAACAGAGCAAGACTCAGTCTCAAAAATAAAATATAATAGGCCGGGTGTGGTGGCTCACGCCTGTACTCCTAGCACTTTGGGAGGCTGAGGTGGGTGGATCACCTAAGGTCAGGAGTTCAAGACCAGCCTGGCCAACGTGGTGAAACCCCGTCTCTACTAAAAATATAAAAATTAGCCAGACGTGTTGGTGCATGCCTGTAATCCCGGCTACTCGGGAGGCTGAGGCAGGAGAATCACTTGAACCTACGGGGCAGAGGTTGCAGTGAGCTGAGATTGCGCTGTTGCACTTCAGCCTGGGCAACAAGAGGGAAACTCCATGTCAAAAAATAAATAAATAAATAAATAAATAAATAAATAAATAAATAAAATAATAACGATAATAATTATACCCACAGCACACATGGAGAGAACAATAAAGTAAATGTGGCACAATGAATGTTACAAATTGGTGAATCTAGGTAAGGTGTACATGAGAGTTCTTTGTACGATTCTTCCAACTTCTCTACAAGTTTGAAATTATTTAAAAATAAAAACTAAAGAAACTCTAAATATCTATATATCTATACTGTGAGAGGAAAATAAATCTCAGGACTCCAAAATCACTAAGCCAAAGGGAAAAGTCAAGCTGGGAACTACGTAGGACAAACCTGTTTCCCATCCTATTCCTAAATAAGATAGCTACAAAAATTTAAAAAAAAAAAGCCACAAACCTCTCTTATAATTTGCCCACAAGGAAGTTTTTGTGAACAAAGGATGGGCAGTACTCAAAGTCATCCCTCTGCTCACATGGAACAAATGTATATACGGTTGTTTCCTTTGCTCTGTTGTTTCACTAAGCCAGACTAAAGCATAAGTGACTATTCCTGTAAATTGTGTATTCAGTGAAAGGCTAATCAGAAACTCAAAAGAATGCAACCATTTGTCTGTCACCTACCTATGACCTGGAAACCCCCTCCCACTTCGGGTTGTCCTGCCTTTCTGGACTGAAGCAATGTACGTCTTACATATATTGATTGATGTCTCATGTCTCCCTAAAATGTATAAAACCAAACTATGCCCTGAGTACCTTGGGCATATGTTGTTAGGACCTCCTGAGGCTGTGTCACAAGTACATTCTTAACTTGGCAAAATAAACTGTCTAAATTGAGACTTGTCTCAGATACTCTTTGATTTACAATACATATATATCTTTGCTATATCAAAGATAGATGGAGAGAGACTGCAGACATTATGTGCCTCCTGATGAAAGAACTCAGCATCAACTATGAAGCAGCTGACTCCTACCAAAATTTAAAACCCCAAAACAAAATCAAACCGAGCGTGTTCAAGCTTCTACATCCAATTATCGATTTACAAGAAATACAGAAGACAGAGGAATATGGGGATACAGTCAGCAAAACCCAGACCGTGGGAATCTCTATGGGACAAAAAATGCAGGTTCTTCAACAGCAAAGGGGAAAAGATATGGCGGAAGAACCTATGGATTAAACGAGCCGTAAAAGATAACCAACTTGCTACAATACGGATGAAACTTCAGGACATTATGCCAAGTGAAATGAGCCAGTCACAAAAAGGCAAATACTGTATGACTCCACTTATGTGATGTATCTAGAGTAGTCAAATTCACAAAGACAGAAAGTAGAAAGGTCACTGCCAGTGGCTGGGGGGAAGGGGATATGGGGAGTTACTGCATACAGAGTTTCAATTCGGGGAAACATAAAAACTTCCAGAGACGGATGGTGCTGATGGTTGCACAATCATGTGAATGTAGTCAATGCCACTGGAGTGTACATTGAACAATGGCTAAAATAATAAAGTTCATATTACATATATTTTACCACAATAAAAATTTTCAAGAGATAACCCATTGCAATGGACGGACCTTATTTGGATCCTGATTCAAACAAATGGTAAATTAAAGGCACACACATGTATTTATGACATTTCTGAAACGATTGGGACACTGTTTAGGTATTTAATGATGAGATCAAAAAATGATTGTTAAAATTCTTACAGGGGTAACAGTTTGGTGTTATGTTTAAAAAACAAAGAGTCCTTACCTTCTAAAGGTATATACTGAAATATTACAAATGAAATAATATGGCATCTGGAATTAGCTTCAAAATAACATGAGAGGAAAAGTAGGTGGGAATTAGATGAAGCTCAAGTGGCCATGAGTTGACAATTGTGAAGTTGGGTCATGGGTACATGGTGGTTTATTTACTCTTCTCTCTGTTTTTTGTATATGTTTTGAAATTTTCCATAACAAAAAGTTTTCTTAAGGCAAAAACAAAAAAAACCTACTTTGCAGAAAGAGATTAACGAATAAAAAATGACTGAAAAAAAAAACAAAACCGAAAACTCTAGATTCAATAACTTTAAAAGAGCTTCTCTACTGCAGGATTTCTAAGGGCCTTTAACCATTAACGTGCACAATGATTCTTCAAGAGGGAGACGCAGTGCTCAGCCCATTCCCAGACTTATTTAACAAGTACATAGACATGATACCTTTATCCAAGGTACAGTCCAGATTTTACTTATCTAGCGCTTTCAGGAAGGCACAGTTCTAGGATCAGTGCTCTCAAACCACTTTCGGAAAGAGCTTCCCTTAGCCATTTCCCAGTTTCTGGAGTGATGCTGCCCAGTAAAGGCACTTGGGAAATGTCTAGGCACTATAGAGAAATCTGGGCTACCTATGTGTAGAGTTTTACGTTTTCTTCCTCTCTTCATTTTTCCTTTCTGTATTTTCCAAACTTCCTGTAATGAGCACACATTGTTTTATAATCAGAAAAGAAAATTTCAGAAAGCTACCTTAGTGATGGCCACTTAAAGGTTCACTCTAGCTTTGTATGTGTTGGAAAATTGCCATCATCAAAGTTATCTCAGTAATGTGAGTCAGTGAGGTGCTCCTGGGCCCATTTTTATTTTTCAAAATGACTGTAGGAAATCTGTAAGCAAGTAGAGCAGACACAGAATTCTACCTTGGCAGGCCTGTGCTTGAATCTTCTCTCAGTGATTTCACTAGAAGCCCCTGCCAAGTCAAAGGTTTATCTATGCAGGTGGTGACTACCCTCAGTTACCCATTAATAGGTATGCTCAAAAATTCCTCAGAGGCCACTCCAGGCATCTAGAAGGCATGCAGGCAGAGAGCAGACATCTAAGGAAGATTATTCCATGGGAGTAGCGAGCCTGTTGACCTACCACCAACCTGCTATGGAAAGGTAGAAATCCTTGAAGTCCTTGATCTCCCTGGAACCCTCGCAGGCCGCGAGACACTCGTAAAAGGCTTTGAAGAAGTCGGGAAGGGCCAGCTCCATGTCTGTGATGGATGTTCTCCAGTTCTCACCGTTGTATGCCCGCACTGCTCGGATAAACAGGCTCTGAAAGGCATGGAGAAGCCAGTGAAGCTCACTCTTGGGCGTGAAGGGAGACAGTCATGAAATCTCAAAAGGAACCAAGACCACCACCAAGCTCGCTCTCATTAGCTCTGAAGAAGCCACACTGACCCTTAAAGAAGTCAATTAGTGAGTTACTTTATATCTAGATTTTTCTACTTTGCTTATGATGGGTACATTTCTTATTTAGTTCAATTCAAAAAGTAGCAGGCCCTTGATAATAATCTGAATCAAGGAAAATGGGAAAACTACAACAGAGATCAGACCAGCGGCTGCCAGAAGTCAGGGGTTACAGCAAAAACTTGACTACAAAAGGACAAGAGGAAATTGTTCAGGGGTGATGAAAATATTCTATGTCGTGACTATGGTGGCAGTTACAGGACTGGATGTATTTGTCAAAACTTACTGCATTATACACTTAAAATTGATAAATAT
>NW_026652283.1:96259140-96304921 GCF_009828535.3 Hylobates moloch
CATCATGGCATACAAAATGTCATTATTAAATGGATCACTTTGTGCTAAAAGTCAATCATTTCTATTGTCATAATATTCAGCAAATGTCACCAAAAATCACTAGAGGTCCTTAGCTATCAGCAGCTGCTTATGGAGAGACATTTCTTTAACAGTCCAGGTTGCCACTAACTGCCACATAAAAATCCAAATGTACCTCATATGACTTGGTTTCCAGGTCTTTAATGTAGTCCTCGGCACCAGGGAGGCTCTTATAATACGCCATGTTCCTCTTCATCATTTCGTCATCAGGATGCTTCAGCAGAAAGGTGTGAGCAGCCGCGATGGCTTTGGGGAGATTATTTGCCTGAAAGGACAAAGAACATAAAAGCTACTCCACGGATGCTGAGTGCTAATTTTCCTAAGACAAGAATATCTGCTTAGTCCTTCAGAAACTTTGTGTTGCTATGACTTTTCCAGCTAAAGTTTCCGTGACTCTGGGGCCCCTCAAGACCAAGTCCAGGCACTGTGAGACAAGTGCTGATTTCTTGAAAGCAACTGTCTGGATGGCCTCAGTCTGCCTTTCCCAATCTACTCTGCACTGGCTACGTGCCCCAGGAGGCTGGCCTGTGTGGACTATAACAACAGACTCCCTCGCTCTCTGGCTTCCAAAGAGGTTCACCCATGAGGAGCCCCAGTAGGTGACTGAGGAAGGGAAGAGAGTAAGGTCGTGTTATTTCATTTCCTGGCTCCCTCCCTGCACAGTCATCTTGGGCTGCTATGTCCCTTAATTGAAGGTCACAGCTCTTCTCCAGGTGACCCTCTCCATAGAGTCTCCCTCCTTCCTGGTTTCAATCATTGCTCTCTCCCCTGCCCCTTTTGGCCTAGGGTTGGTCATATCCCACTGCTATCACTCCTGCGGCAGAACACGATCTCTTGTGGATTCCCCATGCACTGCACACACCTTTGTAAATAACCACCTTCTTAAACTTTCCTCCAATTACCCAATATGACTGCACCAAATCTTTTCCACTGGAACCTTGACAAATATATTGTTTTCCCAAATCCCCCACAGACCTTCTGCTAACATTCTCAATGACTCCACCACCTCCTCACTTATTCATCCATTCACGCAGCAAATAAATGTCATATTATAAGAGCACAATTTCTAGGTTGTGGGTCTATAACAATAAGCAAAACGGGGGAAAAAAAAATCCCCACCTGCATGAACCATATATTCTGTTAAGTTCTTCCTGTCTCCTAGTGGCCTCTATTAAGAGCTTCTCTGTTGGGTTAGTTCTGGGTTCTGTCTTCCTGCATTTTATGCCACCCTGCAATCTCAGTGGTACGTCTATCTCCCCCATCAGACTATGATCCTCGGGGGATCCAGCTGTGTGTCATTCATTGTCTGGATTCCTGGTGCCTCACAGAGTCCTCAGGACAAGGCAGGACACGATAAGTATCTGTGATTTGAACATAATGACATTATGACCATAAAATATAATAAAATTAATTCACATTTTCCTCTCTTTTCCCCTCTGTCTTCTCTCCATTGAAGGGGCCAATGATTCCGAGTTTCAGTGCCTCAGGGGAGGAAGATGTCTGGTCAGAACCAGCAAATTATTCACTTGAAAAAAACCTGTGCTCACAAAAGAGCCTGACAGGTTTGAGGGCAGAAAGAAATTGGAGAGGAGCTGCAGGAAGAAGCTGACTGGCCTGGAAGAAGAAGAGGGAGAAAGGGAATCTCCCAGGCTAGGAAAAAAGTTTCCCTTGGGATCTGTGGGAGCAGCAGGACTGTGGGCCCCGGAGCTTCAGGGCTGGCACTTATCAGCAGTGTCCAAGAGGGCAGAAGTCCTCAGGAAGAACAGGTATGTTATGGGGGGGCCGCAGGAGGGCAGGCAAATAAGGATGCAGAGGCCTCCCTGTGAGGACTCATGACCACCAACCAGAGGGCCCCCCACGCTGATGGACTCTTGGCACAACCTGGTAGGGAGAAGGGCAGGCACCTGAGCGTGTGCACAGAGATTCAGCCAATCCAGAGGGATGCTCCAAGGCAGGATTAGGGAATTCGGTTTAGACAGAGAAAATAAAGGAATATTTGGTATACCCTAGATTTCTAAGAGTCATAGGATGGCATATATCTGTACCGAATTGCCCCAGAATTGGAACCAAGTCATTTTGAGACAATGGCAGTGGCCACATCAGAGAAGTGGTGGGTGGTGATGAGGGCAGACTCCCAGATGTCAATGCTGATGTTTTGGGAATGCCAATTTGTGGCTTGTGGCAGGGCTGCCTTTAAAACAGCCCTATAGAAAGCTTCACACTCCTGGCCGGAAAAAGGCTAGTCTTCGGCTAGAAGGAAGGGAGAGGGTATGAATGCTGCCTTTTAAAGCATTTGCCAATGAAATTAGAGTCACTAATTCTCAGAAGAGCACTTAGAAAGAGGGGCACAGAGGCCGGGAGCAGTGGCTCATGCCTGTAATCCTAGCACTTTAGGAGGTCGAGGTGGGTGGATCACGAGGTCAGGAGTTCAAGATCAGGCTGGCCAAGATGATGAAACCCTGTCTCTACTAAAAAGACAAAAATTAGCTGGGCGCAGTGGCAGGTGCTTGTA
Source organism: Hylobates moloch (assembly GCF_009828535.3). NCBI lineage: Eukaryota > Metazoa > Chordata > Mammalia > Primates > Hylobatidae > Hylobates > Hylobates moloch. The sequence goes on from NW_026652283.1 coordinate 96,261,731, forward strand.
ATCCCAGCTACTTGGGAGGCTGAGGCAGGAGAATCGCTTGAACCCGGGGGGCGGAGGTTGCAGTGAGCCAGGATCGCACCACTGCACTCCAGCCTGGGTGACACAGCAAGATTCCGTCTCAAAAAAGAAAGAAAGAAAGAAAAGAAAAGAAAGAGGGGCACAGAGTAGGATTTTTAAGGCTTCTAACTTAGGATGTGAGTTTTACAAAACGGAATCTCTTCCTGAAGAGAAAAGAGTGATTTTATTTACTTCAACTCAGGCTCTGCAGCTGGAACATGGAGACACATCTTGGCTACTAAATCTCTGACAGACCCCAGGCAGATTTTGAAGAAGGTGGTAGGGATGGAGGGAACCACCTTGCCTTGGGTTCCTGAGACACAGCCACCAGCATGAGCCACCCTAAATCAGCCATGACACAGAGGCAGGCCCTGTGGTTCCGGTGAGATAGAGGCCACAGCCAGGCAAGGCCTGGGGTTAAGAGTGCCTGTGAGTCAGTGTTCTCTGTCCAGGTCAGAGCTCAACGGTCATTAAGGATTTGATGAAGTGCTCCGGCCTACTTTTTGCTTGGCCTATGAGAAAAATGAGTTTTTTATGGAAGATGGTAAGTGTGGAGAGAACCCAAAAGAAAGCTAATGACATGGACCTAGAGTAGGCTGGTGACGAGAAACCTATGATGCACTTGAGGCTGCACACCAGTAGCACAGCCCTTTTCTACAAGAGCACACATCCAAGCCTCCTCGCCTCCCTCTGGCAGTCAGAACCCACCATTGCTATTCCAGTGATCAACTGAGGCATTTCTCCTTAATCACTGAAACAGAGAACTGCAACTCAGAACAGCAGAGTAACATTTACCCATGTCCTGCCACAGCGCACTATCTACCTTCATATCGACCTCCAGCCTTCAGGTGCCAGGTAGAATGTATGTGCCTGCCACCCGTCTTTTCCTCTCTATCCATAAACAGAGTTTAAAGACGTAAACATCACTTTTTCTTTTTTTTTTTTTTTTTTGACACAAGAGTCTTGTTCTGTCACCCAGGCTGGAGTGCAGTGGTAAGATCACAGCTCACTGCAGCCTTGACTTTCTGGGCTCAAGTGATCCTCCAGCCTCAGCCTCCTGAGTAGCTGAAACTAGAAGGGCACGCCACCACACCTCGCTAATTTTTTAATGTTTTTGTAGAGATGAGATCTCATTATATTGCCCAGGCTGGTCTTAACTCTTGGGCTCAAGAGATCCTCCCACCTTGGCCTCCCAAAGTGCTGGGATTATAGGCATGAGACATCATGCCAGGCCATAAACATCATTGAGAAAAAATAAACCATACAATATCTCCACCAAAAATTACTTTTTCAGTTATATCTTCCATTGAAACAATTAAGTAACATTCACATTTATTAATAAAATTCTTAGCTTTTTCCTGCCCTATAAGAGATCTCAAAATGTTAAGATGGTGGCCGGGCACGGTGGTTCAAATCCCAGACTGTAATCTCAGCATTTTGGGAGGCCAAGGTAGGTGGATCACTTGAGGTTAGGAGTTCGAGACCAGCCTGGCCATCATGGTGAAACCCTATCTCTATTAAAAATACAAAAATTAGCTGGATGTGCTGGCACATGCCCGTAATCCCAGCTACTCAGAAGGCTGAGATACAAGAATTGCTTGTACCCCGGAGGCACAGGTTGCAGTGAGCTGAGATCGTGCCACTGCATTCCAGTCTGGGTGACAAAGTGAAACTGTGTCTCAAAAAAACAGATAGATAGATAGATAGATAGATAGATAGATAGATAGATAGATAGATAGATAGACAGACAGATAGACAGACAGACAGACAGACAGACAGACAGATAGATAGAATTTTACTGACTTTCAACTAAGTGATTGTTACAAGACCTGTAAAGAGTTTTGAAGAGCAGCTACGACCATCCTAACATTTTGGGGCCACCATGATGAAGGAGAAAACCCATGCCTTATGGTCACATTGAGCAAAATGTTCTTCCCCTCTTCCCTGTATCACTTGTTCAAATTCATCTGTATATTAAAGAAATCAGAGCTTCTAGTATTCTCTACGTTTAAAAATAAAATGCCTTCCTCTTGATTATGTGACCTAAATTTGGTTCAGAACATATTTGCCAAAAGCTATACAAAAAAAGAATTAGATAAGTCATTTTTAGCTTAAAAATGATGCTTCGTATGAACCAGCCCTCATTTTCAACATTCTGGAATTTTATTAATCTCATTCCCTGCTCCTGTTTTAAAACTGTTTTTTTTTTTATTGCCAGAACAAACATTCGCAAAATTGATACTTTAAATAAAACTGTAACTAAGCATAGAAGTATAGAAGTAACCCAGCTTTTCTCCTATTTGGGGTTTTGTGTTATTTTATTGCTCATAGAAATACAACATACACGTGGCTCTGTCTCGGTGGAAATCTGAAAAACAGATCTTGCAGTCCAGAAACTGAAAACAAAGTTTAAAAACAAGAAAAACCTTCTACCTCAAGAGTCTAGGATATGCCATGAATCTATTTTTGTAGTAATTTTTAAAAACACAATATATTCCTTTTAAAATCTTTCTCAGAGAAAGTAGAAACTGGGCTTTGAGAGGGCTCTTTTAGCCAAACCCTGTGAAGACCCACCAAGCTAGAGCCTCTTTATCTAGTGACAGGGAATTCAACCATTCTTAAAACTTGTGGGTCCTGGGAGTAAGAACCCATAGGATAGAAAACTGCAATTTGTGGCTATTTTTAGCCAGCAATCACAGAGAGAACTTAAGCAGCCATTAAAAGGAGGCAGTGAACTGTGTTAAATTCTAGATGAAAGAGAGAAACAGCGGAGAGGGCCAACCCTGATGACTCACGGTGCACGAGTTCCCCTTTAAGCAGGGATGTGTCCTTGCAAGGAGTCCCTGCCCTTCCCTGGCCTCAATTTCATCCTCTTTAAAAGGAACTAGTCAGCTGGGTGCAATGGCTCACGCCTGTAATCCCAGAACTCTGGGAGGCGAGGTGGGAGGATCACTTGAGTCCGGGAGTTCGAGATCAGCCTGGGCAATGTGGCGAAACTCTGTCTCTACAAAAAATACCAAAAAAATTAGCGAGGTGTGGTGGCGCGCGCCTATAATCCCAGCTACTCAGGAGGCTGAGGTGGAGGATCACCTGAGCCTGAGGAGGTCAAGGCTGCAGTGAGCCATGATGGCGCCTCTGCACTCCAGCCTGGGCGACTGTGAGACCCTGTCTCAACAAAAAATAAAAATAAAAGGTACTAGTCGGCTCCTCAGGTCTTCTGCTTTATTATCGCAAGTCACCGCTCACTTGAGAAAAATGGCGACTTTAATGGTATATACAGAAAAGAGGCGTCTGCCCTCAAATAACAGAGAACATTTATCAGGCACTTTGTTGGGTGCCTGGCGCTGTACTGCGTTCTGTGTACGTATTCTCTGCCTTAGAGCTACCCTTCAAGAAAGGCATTTTCATCTTTACTTGAGATGAACGAGGCAGGATTTGGAGGAGACCTTTGGCTGGGCTGGGTGGGAGGGAGCCACGTCTAGAACTGGAGGGGCAACGAGGCCCCGGGCGCAGGGGCGGGGCCAGGGCCTGGAGGCTGGCTCGGGGCAGGGGCGGGGCCGGGGCCTGGGACGGGGCGAGGCGGACTTGCCTTGAAGTAGGCGAACTGCAGGAACTTGTAGGGCTCGCGGCGCTGGAAGTCCGCCAGCACTTCGCGGCTGGGCTGGGACTGGCGGAAGGCTGGCAGGCCCTGCTTGCAGCGCTTGAGGCAGTGTGCGCGGCGCAGCAGGCCCCCGAAGAGGCGCAACTCGGGATAACTGGCGAGGCCGGCAGCGGGCTCGGGTTGCGGCGCGGCGCTGCAGTTGCGGTGGCAGAAGGCCTCGCTGTCGCGCAGCAGGCGGTGCAGCCGCAGGCTGATCTCCAGGTAGCCCACGCTCTCGGCCCAGTGCTCGCCGCTGTACTTGTCCAGCGCGTGCCGGTAGGCCGACTCGAGCGGCATCAGCTCGTCCCGTGGGAAGCTGCGGAAGCTGTAGCGTTCGTACTGGGCGCGCCCGGCGCGCAGCGCACAGGTCACGCACAGCAGCGCCAGCAGCGTCGCGGCCCCCCGGCGCCCCGGCTCCATCACGCCCGGCCAAAGGAAGGAAGGAAGGGAAAAGGGGAGGGAGAAGGAAGGGAAAGAGGACGGTGCGACGCGGCGGGCCGAATGCTTTCGGGGCGGGGACGCCAGCCTCCGGCCCGCCCCGTCCGGCCGCCCCTCCTCACCCAGCCGGGGGATCTGGGCGCCAGCTGCCAGCGCCGAGAGGGTGCCCGGGGAAGGCGCGCTGCGCACTGGTTCACGCAGGCTGATGCGCGTGATGGGGCTCTGCCGCTCATTCACTTGGAGACCCGCCTGCAAGGCCGACGCGGCCCTAATAGATTATATAGATCGGCCGTACGGTCTGTATAATCTACGATCTTTATATTCGCTTGGAGGTTTGTGAAAACGAAGATTCCTGGGCTGTGACCCCAGAGTTTCTGATTCAGAAAGTCTAGGGTGGAGGTCTGACGATTTGTGTGTTTAACCAGCACCCTGATGAGGCTAATGCTGCAGGCCCAAGGGCTGCACTTTTAATAGCACTGCCCAACCTTAAATTTTAGTGAGAGAAAAAGACGTTGCAAAAATGAAATTAATAAGGATGTCAGTGGCACTTCGTAAACTGTATAGCTAGTCAGGTTGAAGATGTGCACACCTTATGAATCTGCAACACCATTCGGTGGGAATATGCTGGAGAAGCTTGCGCGTGTGCATCAAAAAATATGGATGGAATGTTAGTGGCAGCACTTTAAAAAAATCTTTAAACTTTTAAATCTTGAAATATTTACAAGAAAGTTGCAAAAACAGTGCAAAAAGTTCCTATATACCCTTCATCAAGATTCACAAGTTGCTAACGTTATAGCAGATTTCTATCTTTGCATTTTTTTCTGATTCATTTGAGATAGGTTGCATATATCAGGCCCACTGTCCCTTAGTCTTTTTTCTTTTCTTTTCTTTCTTTTTTTTTGAGACAGAGTCTCACCCTGTCACCCAGGCTGGAGTGCAATGGCGCGGTCTCCGCTCACTGCAACCTCCGCCTCCCGGGTTCAAGCAATTCTCCCTGCCTCAGCCTCCCAAGTAGCTGGGATCACAGGCACGCGCCACCACACCTGGCTAATTTTTCTATTTTTTACTAGAGATGAGGTTTTGCCATGTTGGCCAGGCTGTTCTTGAACTCCTGACCTTAGGTGATCTACCCGCCTCGGCCTCTCAAAGTGCTGGGATTACAGGTGTGAGCCACCGTGCCCAACCCCTTAGTCTTTCAGTATGTATGTCCTAAGAATGAATCTACCAGACAATCAAATTTAGGAAATTTAATACTGATAGAAGACTTTAATCATGTTCCATTTCCAGTTTTGTGAGGTGTTCCAATTATGTCTTTCATGGCACTTTTTTCTCGTAGGATGCAGTCCATCCATGATCACTGTTACATCTAGTCTATTTTATATCCTCTAAATTGGTTCCTCGGCTTTTCTTGTCATGCCATTGTCATTTTTGAAAAGTATAGGCCAAAACAGCAATGAGATACCACTACAAAATCCAAAACACTGACAACATCACATGCTGATGAGGATGTGGAGCAACAGGAACTCTCATTCATTGATAGTGGCAATGCAAAATGGTACATACATTTTAGAAGACAGTTTGGCCGTTTCTTACAAAACTAGGCATACTCTACTCATACAAAGCAGAAATTGCACTTCTTGGTATTTACCCAAATGGGTTAAAACTTATGCACACACCTGCAAGTGGATGTTTGTAGCAACTTTATTCACTATTACCATAACTTGGAATCAACCAAGATGTCCTTCAGTGGGTAAGTGGATACATAAACTGTGGTATATACACACAATGGAATTTTATTCCAAGTCAAGAAGAAATGAGCTATCAAGCCATGAAAAGACATGGAGAAGTCTTAAATGCATATTACTAGGTTGAAAGAAGCCAATCTGAAAAGGCTACATACTGTGTGATTCCAGCCAAATGACCTTCTGGAAAAGGCAAAACTATGGAGACAGTAAAAGGATCAGTGCTTGCTGAGAATTACGGAAAGGGAGGAATGAATGGGTGGAGGACAGAGGGTTATTGGAGCAGTGAAACTATTCTATATGATAGTATAATGGTGGATATATGCTATACATTTGTTAAAATCCCTAATATATACAACACTAAGAGTGAGCCCTAATGTAAACTGGACTTTGGGTGATAACGATGTGTTGATGTAGGTTCATTGATTGTAACAAGTGCACCATTCTAGTGCAAGACATTGACAGTGGGGGAGCTTGCGCATGTTGTAGGGTCTTGGAGTATATTTGAACTCTGTAGTTTCCGCTCAGTTTCGCTATGAATCTGAAACCACTCTAAAAAACAAAGTCTTTTTTTTGTTTTTTGTTTTGTTTTGAGACAGAGTCTCGCTCTGCTGCAGAGGCTGGAGTGCAATGGCATGATCTCAGCTCACTGCAATCGCCACCTCCAGGGTTCAAGCGATTCTCCTGCCTCAGCCTCCTGAGTAGCTGAGATTACAGGCCTGTGCCACCATGCCAGGCTAATTTTTGTATTTTTAGTAGAGACGGGTTTCACCGTATTGGTCAGTCTGGGCTCGAACTCCTGACCCCATGATCCGCCTGCCTCAGCCTCCTAAAGTGCTGGGATTACAGGCATGAGCCACCGCGCCTGGCCTTTTTTTTTTTTTTTAAAGAACACAGGCCAGTTAACTTTATAAAAGGTTCCTCATTTGAGGTTTTCCTGATGTTTCCTCATGACTAAATTCAGATTAAGCTCATAACTAAATTCAGGTTAAGCTCTTTGGCTAGAATGCCATAGAAGCAATGTGCCATCCGTCTCAGGTGTAAAATCTAAATAACACAATGCCCACCCCTTGTCTGTGTTAATTTTTGATCACTTTATTAAGGTGATGTCTGTTTTCCCTACTTCATTTGTTTTCTTTTGTAATTAACAAGTGTCTACAGTAAGGTAATGCAACACTGTTCTTAATGGGAGAAAGCAGGAATAACGTGTCCATAAACAGAAGAGTAGATTTAAAAAAAAAAATGAGAGTAAATGCATATAGAAGAATATATTACAGCAGGGAAAATGAAAGAATTAGAGCTACAAATAACAGCTCAATCTGGGGGCGGGGGGGATCCATAGAGAATGATTCCATTTGCCTAAAGTTTTTTTTTTTGTTTTTTGTTTTTCTGAGACAGAGTCTCGCTCTGTCGCCCAGGCTGGAGTGCAGTGGCGCCATCTTGGCTCACTGCAACCTCTACCCCAGGTTCAAGTGATTCTCCTGCCTCAGCCTCCCAAGTAGCTGGGATTACAGGCACCTGCCACCACACCCGGCTAATTTTTTTTTTTTTTTGAGACGGAGTCTCGCTCTGTCGCCCAGGCTGGAGTACAGTGGCGCAATCTCGGCTCACTGCAACCTCTGCCTCCGAGGTTCAAGCAATTCTCCTGCCTCAGCCTCCTGAGTAGCTGGGATTACAGGCGCCCGCCACCACGCCTGGCTAATATTTTGTATTTTTAGTAGAGACGGGCTTTCACCATGTTGGTCAGGCTGGTCTCAAACTCCTGACCTCAAGTGATCCACCCATCTCGGCCTCCCAAAGTGCTGGGATTACATGCGTGAGCCACTGCGCCCGGCCTGCACCTGGCTAATTTTTGTAGTTTTTAGTAGAGACAGGGTTTCACCATCTTGGCTAGGCTGGTCTTGAACTCCTGACCTTGTGATCCATCCACCTCAGCCTCCCAAAGTGCTGGGATTACAGGTGTGAGCCACCACGCCCGGCCCTAAAGTTTTAAAATATGGAAAAGCACACAATGCATTATTTAGGAGTACAAATAATATAGTCCTACCTTATACAGGGTAAAACTATATTGAAAAGAGAATGATAGGCTGGGCATGGTGGCTCACACCTGTAATCCCAGCACTTTGGGAGTCCAAGGTGGGTGGATCACTTGAGGTCAGGAGTTTGAGACCAGCCTAGCCAACATGGTGCAACCCTGTCTCTACTAACAATACAAAAAATTAGCTGGATGTGGTGGCACATGCCTGTAATCCCAGCTACTGGAAGGCTGAGGTAGGAGAACAGCTTGAACCCAGGAGACAGAGGTTGCAGTGAGCCGAGATTGCACCACTGCACTCCAGCCTGGGCGACACAGCAAGACTCTCTCAAAAAAAAAAAAGAAAAAGAAAAGAAAGAAAGAAGGAAGGAAAGAAAGAAAGAGAGAAAGAGGGAGGGGAAGGGAGGGGAGGGGAGGGCAGGGGAGGGAAATGATAAACGGAAACTTAGGATAGTGGTTTCCAGTGAGGTAGGAGGAAGAACATGGAATGGCAGAGGGTCAGACACAGGGGAGGGGTTGGGGAGTAAATGTGAGAATGTTTATTGCATCGTTACTTTTTATGCCATACATATATTTTGTAAATATTATTTTATATATTTATATTTCGTGGTTTTGTTGTTTTAAAAACAATTTTTGGAAAAAGAAAAGATTGCAGTAGTGATATGAAGAAAATTAAAAAGCTGAATGAGATGGGGTGGGGGAAGATTGGTTAAGGAGGTGGCATTTGGACAGAGACCTGAAAGAGGAGGGCGCCTGTGGAGAGAGCTGTGCTGGGAGGTGGTGCCCAATGTGTACCCGATCCTAGAACATCTTACCCTGGGAATCGCCAGTGACTATCATTCCCAATAGCAAAGAGATGCAATTTGGAATCATCTCACACAATCACTCAATTGAACAAGATACTAAGCTCTGGCCACAGCTTCTTCCTCTGTCTTGCCCTTGCCTTACCAACTCCTGCCAAAGGGCCTTTGCCCAGGGCTGTTATTTCAGATTTGGGAGGCCTAGGTGGGTGGATCACCTGAGGTCAGGAGTTTGAGATCAACCTGGCCAACATTGTGAAACCCCATCTCTACAAAAAATACAAAAAATTAGCAGGGCAGGCACCTGTAATCCCAGCTACTTAGGAGGCAAAGGCAGGAGAATTGCTTGAACCCAGGAGGCAGAGGTTGCAGCGAACCGAGATTGTGCCACTGCACTCCAGCCTGGGCGACAGAGTGAGACTGTCTCAAAAAAAAAGAGAGGCCGGGCGAGGTGGCTCACGCCTGGAATCCCATCACTTTGGGAGGCCGAGGCAGGCAGATCACAAGGTCAGGAGATCGAGACCATCCTGGCTAACAGTGAAACCCCATCTCTATTAACAATACAAAAAATTAGCCGGGCATGGTGCCATGTGCCTGTAGTCCCAGCTACTTGGGAGGCTGAGGCAAGAGAATCGCTCAAACCCGGGAGGTAGAGGTTGCAGTGAGTCGAGTCCACGACACTGCACTCCAGCCTAGGTGACAGAGTAAGATGCCAACTCAAAAAAAAAAAAAAAAGTTTTAAATTCTTGCCTTCTCCACATTCATGCCCCTTGGCAATCTCCACCAAGAGGAGCTTCTCCACCAAGAAGCAGAGTCAGTTTCTCCACCCTTTGGATGGGGTTTGGATGTGTGATTTACTTTTGTCAATGAGACAGCAGAAAAGGTCCCAAATGTGCACTGGGACTCGCCTCTTTCATGGTACTTGGAGCCCTTCCTTCATGTGCTTATACCTAGGCTAGCCTGCTGAAGGATGAGAGACATGTGACCCAATTGTCTTTCCATTGTTTCTGCCACTTCTCAGTTGTATGCGTGAGGCCATCCTGGATCATTCCACACCAGGAGATTCACCAGCTGTCTGCAGAGGCATGGGAAGTCCAGTAGAGCCAAAACCAGAAGAATCACTCAGCTGACCTACAGAATCATGAACTAAATAAATGATTGCTGGCTGGGCACAGTGTCTCCCGCCTGTAATCCCAGCACTTTGGGAGGCCGAGGTGGGCAGATCACCTGAGGTTGGGAGTTCGAGACCAGCCTGACCAACATGGAGAAACCCCGTATCTACTAAAAATACAAAATTAGCTGGGCATGGTGGCACATGCCTGTAATCCCAGCTACTCCGGAGGCTGAGGCAGGAGAATCGCTTGAACCCAGGAGGCGGAGGTTGTGGTGAGCTGAGATCACGCCATTGCACTCCAGCCTGGGCAACAAGAGTAAAACTCGTGTCTCAAAAAAAAAAAAAAAAAAAAAGATTGCTATTGGCCTGTAAGTTTTGGGGGTAGTTTGTTACATAGCACTAGCTAATAGATGCATTGACGAAAAGTTCAAGAAGGATAACTGTTCTTTCTTCTTATATTGCTCCTTCTCTTGTCCTTGAAGTCAGTTTGAGTCAACCTGGTGAGATTGATGGGGAGACACTGTTGTATGTGCACTCTGGCCTCTGCTGAAACATCGTCGGGTCCTGGTTGGTCACCATTGGTAAGTCATTCCCCATCCCCTTTAGCCAAGGCCCCTCAGGTCCATCAGCTCTGTGCTACATCCAGACCACTCAACTTTGACAATGGAGTTTGAGGAATCTCAGGGAGCTGGTTGGATCCCAGGCTACCTCCAAATATCACAAGCCAATGCATTGCTCCCAGAGAAGATGGGTGGAAGGAGACATAAAGATTACAAGAGACTGAGAGAGGGCCACTGTGGAGAGAGCATAAAGCATAAAGAAAGGGAGTGTGCGCCGGCAGAAGTCAGGTGGAATTGCCTTTGAGGAGCAAGGCTGTCTGTGTACAGGTGGAGGCGGAGGGAACAGTTGCTTTCCATTATAATTCAATATAATTTTTTTTAATGGAGTCTCAGTCTGTTGCCCAGGCTGGGGTGCAGTGGTGTGATCTCAGCTCACTGCACCCTCCACCTCCCAGGTTCAAGCAATTCCCGTGCCTCAGCCTCCTGAGTAGCTGGGATTACAGGTGCACACCACCACGCCTGGCTAATTTTTGTATTTTTAGTAAAGGCGGGGTTTCACCATATTGGCCAGGCTGGTCTCGAACTCCTGACTTCAGGTGATCCACCCACCTCAGCCTCCCAAAGTGTTGGGATTACAGGTGTGAGCCACCATGCCTAGCCAATTCAACAGAATTTGTAAAAGGAAATGAAACCAGATGTCTAGTGTGGCTGCCTTCTGCTTGAGTGGCTGGTCAGCCTCATTAGAGCTTTGTCTAAGGGTGCCTCCTCACCAAAGAAGGCAGTGTTCCCCCAGGTGACTTGGTGACTTAAGTGACAAATTCTCTTTTACATCGTGAATTTATTCATTCTTTCAATACACTGTTCAGCATCTACCTTTTACCAGGTCCTGCACTTGGTGCTGAAATGCAAAGATGAAACAGACATACTTCCTTGACTGTGTAGTAGAAGAGATGCAATATTTATTTATTGTTTCATTTGTTACATAAACCTATAGCGAATTATATTCCAGATGCTATATTAAAGAAATGATATCAACTTTTGCCTCAGAGAACTCAAAATTAGGAAATGACAGATAAGTAAACCTTTAATCACCCTACTGATGGAGTTGGAATACAGATGTGGACAGAGTACTTGTGGGGGCCCCAAAGAGAGCTGGGTAACCTAGTCTGAAGGTGAGTCTGGAATGGCTTCTCCAAGAGGCCATGCTTGAATTCCTTTAAAGGATACGAAAAGATAGAATAGAAGTTGACTGGAGACAAAAATGGAAAAGGAAGAAGACTGTTGGCAGAGGGCACAACATATGCAAAGGCTTATGGGGAAGACAGTGTTGGGCCCGGGAGCCATAAGGCAGTATGGGAGACCCCTGAAGTGATTCCCACAAGAAATGTGAGGGCCCGAATTGAAGCACAAAATATAAAGACCCATAACACAGAGAAAAAAAAAATGTCAAAAGTTAGGCCGAGCACAGTGGCTCACGCCTGTAATCCCAGCACTTTGGGAGGCCAAGGCAGGTGGATCACCTGAGGTCAGGCATTCGAGACCAGCCTGGCCAACGTGGTGAAACCCTGTCTCTACTAAAAATACAAAAATTAGCCGGGTGTGGTGGTGGGCGGCTGTAATCCCAGCTATATGGAAGGCTGAGGCAGAAGAATTGCTTGAACCCAGGAGGCCGAGGTGGCAGTGAGCTGAGATCGCTCCATTGCACTCCAGCCAGGGTGACAGAGTAAGACGCTATCTCAAAAAAAATTAAATAAATAAATAAATAAATAAATAGTCAAAAGTTAGATGTATGTAGAATGCTACGAGAATTTCTGGAAGGAAAGAACTCCTTTAGCTAGTGCAATCAGTGATTACTTCATTTTAAAAAAGGCATTAGGTCTGGGATTTGAATTGGGGATGAGCTGTAAACCCATAATCCTAAAAACAAAATCTAACAGACTTCCCCAAAACCCTAGGTTGGAGAAAGCTCAGGAAGTGCATAGGTTGGAGAAAGCTCAAATAGTTCATCATGTTGAGCAAATGATTATCTCATCTTGAACTCTCTAGAAAACAGAGCCTGTGGCAAGCACTAAATGCTAATCCTGTATTTGGGAGGAACAGTGCACGACAGTGACAATGAGAAGAAAGGAAAATGAGGCAGGAAAGGAGGAGAAGTAGTGCCAGGTAGTGAGTTACGGTGCAGGCTAGTGCTTCATGCCAGCCTTAAAGACATGGAGACAGTTTGTTGGCAGGTGCACCCACTATACCATGTGGAATGTCTCTGGTCAGAGAAACCACACCTTGAAATAGTTCAGCAGAGGAAGGAAGGGAGAGGAAATTTATTTAGTGGCTCATCTCTGGTCTTCCACTGCACTGGGCTTCTCCATGTGGGAGTTAACTTACCTGCCCTTATGGGTACCACCACCTAGCTAGCCTCTTTGGCAGCCACTTGGGAAGCGTGGTGCCTCATTCCAGTGAGTCCAGAAGTGTCTGGAGGAGCCAGAGACTCCACGTGGTTGGCTTTGGGTGGCAGATGTGCTGCAGCAGTAGCTATGGTAGAGAGGCAGCTGAGAGTTCAGGAGAAAGGTGACTAGAGAATCTAGGCATCATAGAGTATGTCGTATACAGTAATCATGGAGGTTCGACCAAATTACCACTGAGACTCTGACCCAGAAGTTGCAAATGTCAATTTATTCTACCTTGGGGCCCACTGCAGTTCATGTCAAAACAAAAGGCAAACCAAAGCCAGGTGTGATGGCTCACACCTGTAATCTCAGTGTTTTGGGAGGCTAAGGTGAGAGGATTGCTTGAGGCCGGGAGCTCAAGACCAGCCTGGGCAACATAGCAAGACCCTATCTCTAAAAATAAAACAAAAATAAAAAAATTTTAAAAGTGCATATCTGTAGTCCTAGCTACTCAGGAGTATTTCTTGTGCCCAGGAGTTCAAGGCTGCAGTGAGCTATGATTGCACTTTAGCCTGGGCAACAGAGTGAGACCCTGTCCCCACCCAAAAAAAAAAAAAAAAAAAAGTGAATCAGATGGAGAGGGCTGCCAACTGGAGAGACAGATTCTGCCTAAGGAATGTCCCAGCTCGTATCTCTGGAGTACTGTTACCTCATGGGATCTTGGGCCTGGTGTGGCCAGACCTTCTGATCTTTGAAGAGAAACTGGAAATCCAGATTACATAAATTCCCCCAATTAAATGTTGACAACTACTGTAATTAAATAAAATCAAACACACTGGTGGGTCAACATGGACAGTGTCAAATCAAATAGCTTTTCTGGCCACATCTAGTTTTAACCTTCAATCTAGCTAGAAAACTACTATGATCATTCACAGAAGGAGGGAGCCACAATTGCAGGCGTGGCTACAAAAACAAAGAGGGTGGGCTACCTCCAGGGGTCCAGGTGAAGAAGAAATGACAGGCTTTGGTGGTAGATTAGGCATGAGAGGGAAGAAAGAAACAGAATAAAGAAATAGGCTGGGTGCGGTGGCTCATGCCTGTAATCCCAACACTTTGGGAGGCTGAGGTGGGTGGATCACCTGAGGTCAGGAGTTCGAGACCAGCCTGGTCAACATGGTAAAACCCTGTCTCTACTAAAAATACAAAAATTAGCCAGGTGTGGTGGTGTGCACCTGTAATCCCAGCTACTCAGGAGGCTGAGGCACAGGAATCGCTTGAACCTGGGAGGTAGAGGTTGCAGTGAGCTGAGATCGCACCACTGTACCCCAGGCTGGGCAACAGAGTGAGACTCCATTTCGAAAAAGAAAAAGAAAAAAAAAAAAAACAATCCTGCAAATATGCATCTGAGAGACCCTGGGGAGCAGATGCCCATGACAGATAGGAAGGTGACAGAAAGAAGACAGGAGAGAAGAATGTTTGAAGCAACATCTTTTTTTTTCTTAAGGCAGGCCTCACTTGAGGCATTTTATGTTTTCAGATATCTCAGACTCCTAGAGGGTAAGCATGGGGACAAAGCCATCCCAAAACCTGTGACTACCATAAGGCATAGTCCTGTACCTCATCACAGCTATCAACTTTTATTGGGAACTGTGGGGAAACTGTTGGCTGATGATTTCACAATTTTATTTTTTTATTGTTTCATAACCATATCCATCAAATTGGTTGCACGACTTAACCCCAGGACAAGTTAGGTTTCAGGACTTTTTGCATCAGAAAGCTCAAAGACATGTGAGGAGGCTAAGGAATTGCTGCACAGCAGAATTGCCCACATTTGTAGGCCAGAGACCTTGTTATTTTCAGTTTTTTAAATAACTTCTAATTTTGACTTAAGAATTATTATATGCCATTTACCTACTTCATCAATTGTTAACATTTTGCTTTATTTGCTCTATCACTTGGTCTCCCACCATTTTCATGTAATGTACATGTGTATTATGTGTAGTATATAATTATATGTATGGAAGTATAAACATATTATTATAGTTATCGTATGAGAATAAGATGTAGACATTATGCTCCTTTTTTTTGAGATGGGGTCTTGCTATGTTGCCCAGGCTAAAGTGCAGCAGCTATTCACAGGCTCAGTCCCACTACTGATCAGCACGGGAGTTTTGACCTTCTCGGTTTCCAACCTTGGCCAATTCCCCCCTCCTTAGGCAACCTGGTGGTCCCCTGTTCCCAGGAGGTCACCATATTTATGCCAAACTTAGTGTGGACACCCAATTGGCATAGCGCACTACAGCCCGGAACTCCTGGACTCAAGCAATCCTTCTGCCTCAGCCTCCCGAGCAGCTGGGAGTACAGGCGTGCAACACCACACCTGGCAACATAATGCTCCTTTACTCCTACATAATTCTGGGTGTATTTCCAAAGAATATGGCCACAATATCACTTATCGAAAATAGAAAATTTAATATTGAAACAATATTATTTTCTCATCCATAGTCTATATTCAACTTTTGTTAATTTTCCCAATAATGCTCTTACCGATTTTTTTTCCCCTGGTGTAAGATCCAATCTAGGACAATGTATCACATTTATTTGCCATGTCTTTCTAATGGAGAACATGTTTATTTTTCTTGCCTTTAATGTGTGTAATTTAATACTCTTTTAAAACCTATTCCAAATTATAATCACTTTAATGGCATTTAAAAAATATTAGAAATATAAAATCAGGCCAGGTGCCGTGGCTCTCGCCTGTAATCTCAATACTTTGAGAGGCTGAACTGGGTGGATTGCTTAAGCCCAGGAGTTCAAGACCAGCCTGGATGATACGGGGCAACCCCATCTCTACAAAAAAAAAAAAAAAGAAAAATTTGCCAGACATGGTGGCCTGTGCCTGTAGTCTCAGCTACTCAGGAGGCTGAGGTGGGAGGATCACCTGAGCCCAGGAGTTCAAGGCTGCAGTGAGCCATGATCATGCCACTGCACTCCAGCCTGGGCAACAGAGTGAGACAAGAAAGGAGAGAGAGAGAGAGAAAAGAGAAAGAAAGAGAGAGAAAGAAGAAAGAAAAGGAGAGAGAAGAGAGAGAGAGAGAAAGAAAAAGAAAGAAAAGAGAAAAAAGAAAGAAAGAAAAGAGAAAGAAAGAAAGGAAAGACAGAAAGAAAAAGAAAGAGAAAGAAAGAGACAAAGGAAAGAAGGAGGGAAGGAGGGAAGGAAGGAAGGTAGGTAGGTTACATAAAATTTTTTATTGAAATGCAGGTCAGAATTGACACTGGGAATGAAAATTTGCTGAGTAGGAAAACTCCATCAGGGAAAATAGATCACGGAAATTGAGTTTGATTATTAACTTGTGTGTAGCCCTGTTAGAACAGAAAAACAAAGCTTTCCTATGTTTTGGGGCCACACGTTTTTCTCCCTCTCATTGTTCTTATGCTACGGATGAGGCCTCTGTGCTTCTCAAACTATTTTTGGTAAAGGATGAGTTCTGTTTTTTTGTTTGTTTGTTTTGTCTTGTTTTTTGTGTTTTTTTTTTTGAGACGGAGTCTCGCTCTGTTGCCCAGGCTGGAGTGCAGTGGCGCAATCTCGGCTCACTGCAACCTCCACCTCCCAGGTTCCACGCCATTCTCCTGCCTCAGCCTCCCGAGTAGCTGGGACTACAGGCGCCCGCCACCATGCCCGGCTAATTTTTTGTATTTTTAGTAGAGACGGGGTTTCACCATGTTAGCCAGGATGGTCTCCATCTCCTGACCTCATGATCCCCCCGCCTCGGTCTCCCAAAGTGCTGGGATTACAGACGTAAGCCACCGCGCCCGGCCTTTTTTTTTTTTTTTTTTAATTATTAGTGCTCTTTCCTGTCTATCAAGGATTGATACTTTCATAAAAATTCAATAAAAATAAATTATTAGAAAAATAGGCCGGGTGCAGTGGCTCACGCCTGTTATCCTAGCACTTTGGGAGGCTGAGGGGGGTGGACTGTCTGAGCTCAGGAGCTCAAGACCAGCCTGGGTAACATGGTGAAACCCTATTTCTACTAAAATACGAAAAACTCAGCCTGGCATGGTGGTGTGCGCCTGTAGTCCCAGCTACTCAGGAGGCTGAGGTTTAATTGCGAGAACCCAGGAGGTGGAGGTTGCAGTGAGCCAAGATCATGCCACTGCGCTCCAGTCTGGGTGACAAAGTGAAACTCTGTCTCAAAAACAAACAAACAAAAATTACTAGAGGCCAGGCATGGTGGCTCACGCCTGTAATCCCAGCACTTTGGGAGGCCAAGGCAGGCGGATCACCTGAGGTCGGGAGTTTGAGACCAGCCTGACCAACATGGAGAAACCCCATCTCTACTAAAAATATAAAAGTAGCAGGGCATGGTGGCACATGCCTGTAATCCCAGCTACTCGGGAGGCTGAGGCAGGAGAATTGCTTGAATCCAGGAGGCAGAGGTTGTGGTGAGCCAAGATCGCGCCATTGCACACCAGCCTGGGCAATAAAAGCGAAACTCTGTCTAAAAAAAATAAAAATAAGAAATTACTACAACAATGAAATAAAAAGATGCATAATAATTTTGTTCATTATTAGATTCAACAGATAGACTTACTTTCTCAAATTGCTGCAAGTTTCTAAGTGCCTAGGCTGAATTTCTGTACTTATTGCACAGCACTGGTCTGAGGATCAGACTTTGAGAAGTACTAGTCTATATTAGAGCATGTACCATGTTTAGAGATGAGTGCCTACAGGGTGACAGCCTTCTCATAGTCCCTTCATATTCTCCAGTATGCAGGGGGCTTTGCATCCAACACACTCTGTGCATTTAAACGGGAACTAAACAGTGCACTATGAGCAGAAGCATAGCCTTGTGAAAATAACTCAGGCCCTAATGTCAGGCAATGTAACTTTAGAGACTCTACTGCTTCCCAGCTCTGTGGCTACTGGCAAGTCATTTAACTTCTCTGGGTCTCAGCTTTCTCATCTGTGAAATGTGGATAATAGCATGCAGCTCGGATTGGGAGGAATAGTGACACATACTGGTAAAGCATTCAGCACAACAATGGCTATTACTACTATTGCTATTTCAGCTACGAACATAGTCAAGTACAAAAAATCTCAGAAACAAACTACAATCTATATTCCTTTGGCAAGCTTATACTGTAAAGGGCTAGAACATAAATATATTCAGTTTTGTAGATCCTAAGATCTGTGTTGCAACTACTCCATTCTACCATTGTAGCGTGAAAGCAGCCATATGCAATATGCAGAGGATTGTAGGTGGCTGTGTTCTAAGAAAATTATTTATGTGTAATCTTGGCACTTTGGGAGCCAAAGTGGGCAGAATTACTTGAGGCCAGGAGTTCAAGACCAACCCTGGCAACAAGGCAAGATCTTGTCTTTAGAAAAAAAAAATTATTCAGGCATAGTGGCACTCGCCTGTAGTCCCAGCTACTCAGCTACTCAGGAGGCCGACATGGGAGGACTGCTTCAGCCCAGGAGTTCAAGGCTGCTGTGAGCTATGATGGCACCACTGCACTCCAGCCTGGGTGACAGAGCAAGACTGTGTCTAAAAAAACAAAACAAAACAAACAAAAACAAACCCCACAAAACTTTATTTATAGACACTGACTGACACAGGAAACTTACAACATTTTCAAATGTCGTAAAATATTATTATTTTGATTTTTTTTCATTCATTTAAAAATGTAAAAACCATTTTTAGGTGGCAGGCCATAGAAAAACTGGCAGCAAATTGTGCTGATTCTTAGTAAAAAGAATTTTAAAAAAGAAAAAAAAAAACAGGCAGTAGGCCAGATTTGATCCTCTGCCCTTAGTTTGCCAACTCTTGCTCTAAACCCTTTCTACCTTAATTCAGTTAAAAATACCTATTGCATATGATAACCTTGAGTGTACAGAGTAGGAAAGAAGGTAAAAGAAGTTGAATCTGCCATGTGTTAAGGATTTTTGTTTTGTTTTGTTTTTAAACTTTATTCTGCAATAATTTCAGGCTTAGAAACAAAAAGTTGAAAAAAAGAGTAAAAAGAATTCCTTCATTGATTTTCCAAATGTTAACATTTTACCACATTTGCTTTTCTTTCTCACGTTCTTTTCATGCCTGGAATACCATTTCTCTCTCTCTCTCTCTCTCTCCATTTTTTTTGTGAACTGTTTGAGAATCAGTTGCAAAGATGATGCCCTTTTGTTTCCTAAAAAACAAGGATGTTCTTTTATATAACCATTACCAAAATTACCATTACCGTTACCCAAGTCAATACACTAATACAAGACTAGTATTTAATATTTAGACCGTGTACCATTAACAAAATCAGAAAGTTAACATTGATGCGGCCGGGCACAGTGGCTCATGCCTGTAATCCCAGAACTTTGGGAGGCCGAGGTGGGCAAATCACTTGAGGTCAAGAGCTCCAGACCAGCCTGGCTAACATGGTGAAACCCCATCTCTACTAAAAATACAAAAATTAGCCAGGCCTAGTAGTGGGTGCCTATAATCCCAGCTACTTGGGAGGCTGAGGTGGGAGAATCACTTGAACCTGGGAGGCGGAGGTTGCAGTGAGCCGAGATTGTGCCACTGCACTCCAGCCTGGGTGACGGAGTGAGACTCTGTCCCCCCACCCCCCCCAAAAAGGAAATTAACATTGATGCATGGTACTAATCTAACCTACAAGTCTAATTCTGATTTCATCAACTGTCCCACTAACATCCTTTATATGCCAAGCTTCTTAT
This sequence comes from Hylobates moloch, assembly GCF_009828535.3. Classification (NCBI taxonomy): domain Eukaryota; kingdom Metazoa; phylum Chordata; class Mammalia; order Primates; family Hylobatidae; genus Hylobates; species Hylobates moloch. The sequence goes on from NW_026652283.1 coordinate 96,281,231, forward strand.
CGTCATCATCTCTGGTAATTTCCCCAATTATCCGGTGAATTTGATATTATTATCCCTGTTTTACCAACAGAGAAACTAAGCTCAGAGAGGTTAAGTAATTTGCCCACAGTCACACAGTAAGTGGCAGAGCTGGAATTCCAACTCAAGTGTACTTCCTCCAGAGCCCTTGTTCTTTAATACTGAACTAGAATTGCAGAGCTTGGAAAGGACTTCACAGTGCAAGGACACGGAATTGGTACTCCAGGCATGAAAAGAAGCCAGGCATGGTGGCTCATGTCTGTAATTCCAGCATTTTGGGAGGTCCAGGCAGGCAGATTGCTTGATCCCAGAACTTCAAGACCTGCCTGGGAAACGTGGTGAGACCCTGTCTCTACAAAAAATACACAAAAATTAGCCGGGTGTGGTGGCACACGCCTGTAGTCCCAGCCACTTGGTAGGCTGAGACGAGAGAATTGCTTGAGCCCAGGAGGCCAAAGCTGCAGTAAGCCGTGATCGTGCCACTGCACTCCAGCCTGGGTGACAGAGTGAGACCCTGTCTCAAAAAACAAAAACAAAACAAGAAAACAACCCCCAAACCAAAAAACAAAAACCGAAGAAAGAAAAGCCAGTGACTGATACTTTCTCCATCTCTCAATGAAATGTCCTTTCTGATACTTTCTCAGTCTCTCAAGGAAATATCCAGTAGGAAAGGAGAAAGGAGTGAACAAATAGAATTTTGGCTACTTTGTTTATACAATGTAAAAAGGCTTTTTGGAACACCAAGGCACAAACTAAGGTTATTAAAAAAAAAAACAACAAAAAAACACTTTTTTTTTTTGAGACGGAATTTCGCTCTTGTTGCCCAGGCTGGAGCGCGATGGCTCGATCTCGGCTTACTGCCACCTCCACCTCCCGGGTTCAAGCGATTCTCCTGTCTCAGCCTCCTCAGTAGCTGGGATTACAGGAGACTGCCACCACGCCCGGCTAATTTTTGTATTTTTAGTGGAGACGGGGTTTCATCATACTGGTCGGGCTGGTCTTGAACTCCTGACCTCAGGCGATCCGCCCGCCTCGGCCTCCCAAAGTGCTGGGATTACAGGCGTGAGCAGAATTTTCATTCTAACAAGTTCCAGGTGAGTTGATACAGTGGCTCCAGGGACCGACCACATTTTGCTAACCCCTGCCTTAGAATTATTCAAAGAGCCCGTATATGAGACGCGGATTCCATCTAGGGCGTTTAGGTTTAGTGATTAACAATTTCCCTCTTCTGCTCTCTCAAGGCAGCCAGGGAACAGGGAGACCATGATTCATGTCCAATCCCCGAGGCGTGTTATCAAGCTGCTGAAAGCAGGCCCTCCGGATTGCAGTTCCAAAGGGTCCCTTCCCAGGGAAGACGCCTGAAAAACCCAGATAGTACTACGCTGGAGTCACGCGGCCGCGCGCAGCCTCCTAGCCGCCCCCACCCGCCCGGCTCGGCCACCGCGGGGCGGAGCGCGGGGCTGAGCAGGCGCTAGGGCTGGCTGCTGGGCCGACGAGGGGCGGTGCCAGGCCGCGGGTCCTTAGTCAAGTGACGCGAAGCGGCCGGCCTGGGCGCCGACTGCAGAGCCTGGACGCTGGTGGTCATGCAGGGGTTCCTGGTTCACATCCTCTCTCTGCTGCTGGCTCTGCTGCTTCTGGGCCCTACGCGCGGCTTGCGCGTAAGTCTGCGGGACCCGGGTACGGGGAGGCATTGCTAGGGGACAGGCTGGCGGGGAACCGGGCTGGGGTCGCAGCCACCCGCGGTCCCGCAGGGCGGGGAGCCTGAGCCCCGAAGTGCCCCCCAGCGAGCTTGCGGCCGGCGGAACGCAGGCAGTGGACCGGCCTTCCCGTCGGGGGCGGGCCGGGCGGGGCGCGCGTCCTTTCAGGCCGCTCGGTCGCTTGTGCGTTCCGCTCCGGCCGCCCTTTGCGCTTGGATCCACTTCCCCATCTGTAACGAGGTGGTGAGACGAGGTGCGTGTAAACATTTCCTAAGTTGGCTTTCCGGGAGGGGATTCCAAGTTCCGCGGGTTAGAGGGTGCCTCCGGCTCTGGCTTGGGGCGCCCTCGCTTTCCCAGTTCGTGCTCTGCGGAGCGCTCCGGAAGGAGAAAAATGGGGTCAGGGGAGGCCCCTGCAGTGGGAACATTGGGTTATTTCCCCTCTGGGTGCTCTCCCTCTTCGTACATCTTGTCCCTTTCTCACCACTGCGCGTCGCCTGCCCTTTGGCTTGGGTTTTTCTTCGTATTTGTGGGACCCTTTTCCTTCGGCGTTTGGGGGTCCAGGTTGGGGGGGGAATAGGCAGGCTGCCGGGGGATGCCATCATTGATGGGGGGAGGGCTGGCGAGGCGAATAGGTGAGGTGCGGGGCGTGCACGGTTGGTGGGAGAGGAAGGACAGCTTCACTCGCTGCGTCCGAGCTGAGGCGACTGGCTGAGGGGCTCTGAAGCGCTGCCTGAGGAGGTTTGCATCACACCTGCGGAAAGGAGGGTGGGTAGTTGCAAGCTGCTCCTCTGCACGTTCCGCGGACCACCTTTGGTTCCTCCAGGGTGTAGGTGGGCTGAGCCTGCAGTATGCTTTAAGTAAGAGCTGGTAGCATTTGACACCGTTGACTTGTAAGTTACACCCTTTAATAAAGCTTTCAATAACGTGCCTAGGGCAGAGAAAAGTGGTACATTTATCTACAACCAAGATTGAACATCTTAAGTATTTGGAAAACAGCTGCTGAAAATGTTTCCATTTTGGGAAAAAGTCAGCACAGATTATTTGCTGCTGCTCCTTCACCCCGTCTGTGATTCCCCTACCCCAGTATGTAGACAAGAGTTTTCTTGTCCAGAAGGCCCGTAGGATCTTAGGAGTCAGAACTAGCCAGCTGTGAGAACCACTGGGGAAGGTGGAACTGGGGCACAGTTCGGGAGAACCGTGGCAGGGTAAGGGGCTGGGGGAAAGGCAGATCTTAACCAGTATCTGGGAGTGGGGGTAGGGAGAGAGAGAAGGATTTATGAACCAAGAACAGGTGGACAGGGTCCATCTGTCTGATATGAGCTCATCAGTCTCGTGCAGCGTCATTGGGTCAGGGTGGATGCCCTGTAGCTGCCATACCGGAGGCCCACACAGGGAGGCTGGCATCACTGCAGGAATTCTCATGTCAGGTGCCTAAGTGTCCCTCTTGGGCTTCTGTGCCCACAGCTGAAGAAAGATACCAGCAGTCTAGCTTTCGCTTTCCATTATCTTCTTGTTTACATTTCTTTAGGGTTCACGCCATTCTCCTGCCTCAGCCTCCAGAGTAGCTGGGACTACAGGCGCCCGCCACCACGCCCGACTAATTTTTTTTTTTTTTTTTGTATTTTTAGTAGAGACGAGGTTTCACCGTGTTAGCCAGGATGGTCTCGATCTCCTGACCTCATGATCCAGTGGTTCTCAAATTTTAACTAAATTTTAGCTGTCCTAGAAATTAAGAGAATGTTTTATTCCTTTTTTTTTTTTTTTTTTTTTTTTGAGACAGAGTCTCTCTCTTTCGCCCAGGCTGGAGTGCAGTGGCACGATCTTGGCTCACTACAACTTCCACCTCCCAGGTTCAAGTGATTCTCCTGCCTCAGCCTCCCGAGTAGCTGGGATTACATGCGTCCGCCACCACGCCTGGCTAATTTTTGAATTTTTAGTAGAGACAGGGTTTTACCATGTTGGCCAGGCTGGTCTTGAACTCCTGACCTCAGGTAATCTGCCTGCCTCGGCCTCCCAAAGTGCTGGGATTATAGGCGTCAGCCACCATGCCCAGCCCTAGAGAATATTTTAAACTATTTGTTAAGAAATACTACATCATTACACATTAATAAACAGTATATATATTTGAAAAACAATAGTATTTCTCCCCAAATTTTAGGGTGAAGAGTTGCACTGTTTTACATTTCTGCAAATCTCTTTCAATGTCTCTTAATAGAAGACAGTCAAATTTTCATATTTATTTCTGCATTAAATCTGTTGCCATATCACATGTCACATAGCCTCTGGAAAACTCCACCCTCAGGACAGAGTGAGAATGGAAAAGGCAGTAATGGCTTGGAATTGTAATAAAAATAGTTTTGACTTACTGGACCCCTGAAGGGCTCTCTCCAGACCACACTTTGAATACCGCTGATTTGGAATGTTTTTATAAAACAAGTACATGCTCACTGTAGAGAAACTTTAAACTTATAGAACATGTGGTAAGAAAATGAAAACTGCCCATCATGTCACAATGCTGTGAGTTTCTTTTTGAATAATAAAGTATAGCTAGCAACTGACTGGTATTTGAGTGGCTTGGATTCAAGGTGGGTTGGGCAGATGTAAGTGGCCTTTGAGTTTTGAATGGGTACAAGGACGCTCTAATATCCCACAAAGCTGATGCTGGTTCCTGGTTGCAGGCGGAGTTGACCTGGAAACCTCTCCTTGGCCACTGTCCTTTCTAAGGAACTCATTTCCAGAGTCCACCAGCACAGAACTGGTGGGGGAGCCTACTAGGAACAGAGAAAATGGCCATCTTCAGGCAGCTGTCCCTAGGCACGAAGGCCACCCTGGCTGCTGTCACTGTCTTCATGTCCATGATCGCCTCCCGCTCGTATCTGGCAGAGAGCCTTGAGCTCAGGGCCTGGCGTTGGCTGCTTCGCTTGCAGCTTGCCCTGTTTGTCAACTCGCTCTTGCTCATTGGCTCCCTCTACATTTGGCGCAGCACAGTGAGCAACCTCTGCCACTCCCCAGCTGCAGAGTCAACCTGTTTTCAGCTTTGGAAGGTGGTGGTTCTGGCATTTCTGGCCCTGGCCCATTCCAGTTTCTTTACCATGTTCTTTTTAGTGGCCGAAGAGCCCTATCTCTTTTCCTTGGTGGCCTACTCCTGCCTGGGTGCTTACATCATCATGCTCTTCTTCCTCTGCATCCTCAGCGGCATGGAGCAGGCCTACCAGTTCTTGGCCTGGCGCAGTGGTAGGGTCGTGGGCAGCCTTGACAAGACAAGGAAGCTGGTGCTCAGGCCTGCCCTGGCAGTGGGAGTGACTGCTGTGCTCAGCGTGGCTGGGATTCTGAATGCTGCGCAACCCCCGGCTGTGAAAACTGTGGAGGTGCCCATCCATCAGCTGCCTGCCTCAATGAACAACCTCAAGATCGTGCTTCTCTCAGACATTCACTTGGGCCCCACAGTGGGCAGGACCAAGATGGAGATGTTTGTGAGGATGGTGAATGTGCTGGAACCAGACGTCACAGTGATTGTGGGTGACCTCTCCGACTCAGAAGCCTCGGTCCTGCGGACGGCTGTCGCTCCTCTGGGCCAGCTTCATTCACGTCTCGGTGCCTACTTCGTCACAGGCAATCATGAGTACTACACATCAGATGTCAGCAACTGGTTTGCACTTCTGGAATCCCTACATGTCCAGCCTCTTCATAATGAGAATGTGAAGATTTCCGCCACACGGGCCCAACGTGGTGGTGGTGGCAGTGGCAGTGGGAGTGAGGATGAGGGCTGGATCTGCTTGGCTGGGGTGGACGATATTGAAGCAGACATCCTGCACTACTCTGGCCATGGCATGGATCTTGACAAGGCCCTGGAGGGCTGCAGCCCAGACCACACAATCATCTTGCTAGCTCACCAGCCCCTGGCTGCCAAGAGAGCTCTCCAGGCTCGGCCAGATATTAACCTGATCCTTTCTGGGCACACACATGCTGGGCAGATCTTCCCCTTGAACGTAGCAGCCTATCTCCTGAATCCCTTCTTTGCTGGTCTCTACCAAGTGGCCCAGGCTACATTCGTATATGTCAGCCCAGGCACAGCCTACTACGGGATACCCATGAGGTTGGGTAGCAGGGCTGAGATCACAGAGCTCATCCTGCAGCGGTCTCCCTGAACCGGCCCTGCCCTGTGCGCCTCTGCCCTGCCCTTGCCCTCAACCCTCCGTCCTGCTTCAGAGTGGTTTGCCTGCTTTTTCCCTCCAGCCTTGCCCACTCAGCCTTGCCTACACACCCTTGGTCACAAGCCTGACTCAAACAGTGACTTATGGTGGGGCTGCCTGGCATGTTCAGGCTGGTTTAACTGTTTCCTTGGCCAGTTGCTTTTTTTGATGCACTTGTGAGATCACTAAGATCACATATATGAACACTCCCCTCTATTTTCCAGATGGTGTGGAATGGGGACCTTCTCCTGCAGAACTCCCAGGGATGAACCTCCCCTCGGGGTTGCTAGAAAGGAATACCTCTAGAAGGTGGGGCCAGGGAGGAGCAGGAGCATTTTTCTCCTGGTGTTTTAAAATTGTCTTTAGGACTTAAGTGGTTTCCAGAATCATTGATCCAGAGGCTTTCTGGGGAAGGGGTAGTGTTGCCAGGTAATTTGGGAGAACAGGCAAGATGGAAGGGCCCTCTGGCTGCTAGAGAAGAAGATTTTCTTTTCCTCTGATTCTATCAGGATCACCTCTATTGAGGGCATCAGCAAAATCTACTAGAATGCCAAGCTCCTCCTGTTCCAGGCCTTGAGGGATGCTATTTAACTGTCTGTGCTCCTGGGCCTTTGAGGGCAAGGTCAGGGGAGAAGAACGATGGGCTCCATTGTCGGTGATGGTGAGAACATGGCTGCTTAGGAATTCAGAAGGCTTTGCCTCCCTTGTCTCATTTTATACAACCCTTTGGGGAGCTCACTGGGGACAGGCTGCTTTTCCCTATTTGGAGATGAGGAAACCAAGGCAAAGAGAGATAGGGCACAGGCAGTATGACAAGATGTGTAGGAGATTTGGGGCTAGAAACCAGGTCTTGTACCTCCCAGTAAAAGCGGTGCTTTTCCACCGTGTGGTCATTAAGTAGCTGCATCTGCATCAGGTGAGTGCAGGATTCAAATGCAGTTCACCAATTCACAGTGCAAAGAGAACGAACAAGGGCTTAGGACCCCATGCTCTTTCAAAGTGGTTTGCTTGAGGCTGATTTCAACTTACCCATAGCTACATGGACCGGAGCCTGGAAGGGAGTCAGCTAGTTTCAGTGTAGGATGTCTTACATTTGAAGAAGAGTCAGGAAACTGGAACCCTCTACCTCCGACCCCAGGTTTGGATTTGATTTTTCTGTGAGCAGCTGGGTTCACTCTGTCAGTGGGGGAGATGAGGCCTGCATGGGAGTGGCAGTGCTGTGTGCCTCTGGCAGGGCCTGCAGACTCCTCTCCCTGGGCCTGGCTGTGGAATGCAGAGACTCTTCTTCCTGCTAGGTGGCTTCGAACCCACTTGCCTGACCCTGTAAGAGCTGCCCTTGGGCTCTGGCCACGAAATGATAGGGCCATCCCTGCTGGCTTCTAGACCCATAGAAAAACCAGGCAGGGATTATGACGTCCGAGTGACCCTGTTGGCCTGGCCCTTTTGCCAGAAGCAACAGATCCTTTGATCCTGAGATGGAAGATAAGCACCCGTGTTAGAAAAGGACTCACTGAGAAGACGGGGCTGGGCCGGTTTCCTGCTGGGTGATTTAGGCTTGTGATGGAAAGTCTTCCTCCAATGGGGAGTGAAGACACTCGCTCTGACCGGAGAGGCTAACCCTGCTGCTCACTCGTTGGGTAGTGTTGGGTGGGTGACTTTCCCTCACTCAGCCTTGGTTTCCATCAACCCTAAAATGGGGATAATTATCATATCTACCTCAAGATTGTTTTGTCAGGAGGGATCCATCAAGCCTTGTGCATGAGTTCCACATGGCACAGTGTGCACAGTAAACAATGTTAATTTTTCAACGTTCCAGTGGAGCTTGCTAAGGAACTATGTTGGGCACAGGTGCCCAGAGGATTCATGGCGCAGCCAGTCCTGGGGAATGTGAGTGGGTAGCGAGCCGCCTGCTGCTGGGGCTGGTGATGTGTCAAAGCAGCAACTGCTGGAGGTTTGCCTTCCTCCCCTCGTGCGCATTCTGGCAGGCAAAGGGGGTTTCTTCCTTTCCTCCTTGTCCTCCTGGTGTATAGTGGGGTTCTGGGGGATCTGGAGACCACCCTTTTTGTTCCCAAGCAGCCACGGTATTGACAGTGGGCCATCCCATGCAGTTTAAAATGTATCTTTGAGTTGAAATTTTGGTGGTTTCCTTATTCTTTTTTCTCTCTTCACTGTCCTTCCAAACTCACTTTTCTTGTGTCCCGACCGCATTTTGTGAATCATCCTTACTCCCTTTCAGTTCTCGCTTTGGATTTCACCAGGTGGGCTAGATGGTACCATTTCACTTCCACTGTTTGATGCGGCTGGTAATGTTTGACTCACCTGTTACGTGTTATTTCACTGGTTTCTTGATTTTACATCTTTCTCATCAGTGACCTGGGCTTGATGAAATTAGCTTTCATGAAGTCCTCTTTTTTTTTTTTAATTTTGCATCCTTACCTCTTTTCTTTCTCTTGAATGCCATCATTGTGTGGTCTTATGTACCCTTCATCCACTCTGAAGTCCTTGCTTGACTGATTGCTTTCTATTAGCAGGAAGAAAACAGATCCATCCTATTTATCTGAGAAACATCATCAACACCCTCTCATATCTGGTTTGTATTCCCTGACTCGGCGGACATTTTTCCAACAGAAATTTCTCCATCACTGTCCAGATTCTGGCCCTGGTGGGCAGGTCTCCATGACAACCTGTAGTCCCTCTGTTCAACATTCTTAAACCATTGACCTTCTTTTTGTTTGTTTGTGGCTGGGGGAGGTGGTGAGAAACGTTACTTGAAGCTTGATCATTCTTTCAATTTCATTTGTTTCTTTGTTTTTAATCTGTTAGATGCAAATTGAAATGCAATGCTTTTTGAAAATTAGCAATAGCATCTGTAGTATATGATGCTGTTACAAAATCTCAGTAAACTGATCCTGCTGCTGTTCCTTCCAAATACCCATCCATGCTTTTTTTCCCCTCGTATTTTGTTTGGTTTGTTTTAAACTTTTCATATATACACCTCTCTCCCAGCTTTAACAAGCATGACGAGACCATTCTGCCATCCTTTCTCAGCTACCCCTGCCCCACCCCGTACTCTTTATTTTTTGGCTGGAGTATATTAAGGTAAATCATAGAAAACATAATGTTACCCCAAAATTACTTCGTATGAATCCTTTTTCAAAAAGCATAGCTATAGTGTCATTATCATATCCAATGAAATTAACAGTGATTCTTGAATATCATCTAATAGCTAGTTAGGAGATTTGGGGCTAGTAGCCAGATTTTTGACCTCTTCATAAAGAAGTGTTCTTTCCACTGTCTGAGTATTAAGTAGCTGTATCTGTCACAAACGAGTACAGAATTCAAATGCAATTAACTGTGTGAAGAGTTAGTGTTTAGTTTTTCCTGATTATCTCAATTATATTTTTTATTGTGGCAAAAAAATTACTATCTTAACCATTTTTTTTTGTTCTTTTTGTTGTTGTTGATCTTAACCATTTTTAAGTGAATAGTTCAACAGTGTTAGGTATATTCACATTGTTGTGAAATTGATCTAATTGATCTGTAGAACTTTTTCATCTTGCAAATCTATACCCATTGAGCAACAAGGCTCCATTTCCCCCTTCCTCCAGCCCCTGGTGACCACGATTCTACTTTCTGTTTCTATGAATTTGACTGCTTTAGATACCTCGTATAAGTGAAATCATGCAGTTTTTGTCTTTTTGTGGCAGGCTTATTTCAGTTAGTATAATGACCTTAAGGTTGTGTCACGTGACTGGATTTCTATCCTTTTTAAGGCTGGACTACAGTAATATTCTGTTGTATTTTCATGCCACATTTTGTTTATCCATGTTGAGCATGTTTTCATGGGCTTGTTGGCCACTTCTTTGGAGAAATGTCTGTTCAAGTCCTTTGCCTATCTTTAAATCAGGTTATTTAATTTATTGTTGTGGAGATGTAGGAGTTCTTTATATATTCTGGACATTAACCCCTTATCAGATATGTAATTTGCAGATATTTTCTTCAGTTCTGTACATTGCCTTTTCACTCATTGTGACCTTTGATGCACAGAGTTTTAAAGTTTAATATAGGCCCATTTCTCTAGTTTTGCTTTTATTTTGGCATCATATCCAAGAAATCATTGCCAAGTTCAATATCATGTAGCTTTTTTTCCCATGTTTTCTTCTAGGAGTGTTATAGTTTCGGGTCTTATGTTTAGGTCTTTAACCCATATTGAATTAATTTTTGTGTATGGTATAAGATAAGGATCCAACTTCATTCTCTTGCCTGTGAATATCCAGTTTTCCCAGCACCGTTTTCTGAAGAAATTGTCCTTTTCTAACATCAAGAGATCTTGGCATCTTTGTTGAAAATCATTTGACTATATACATAAGGGTTTGTTTCTTGGTGTTCTATTCTCTTTCATTGCTCTATTTGTCTGTCTTTATGCCATTACCATGCTATTTTGATTACTATAGCTTTGCAATATGTTTTGAAATCAGGAGGTATGAGTCTTTCAACTTTGCTCTTCTTTTTCAAGACTTTTGTCTATTTGGTGTCTGTTGAGATTCCATATGAATTTTAGGATAAATTTTTCTATTTCTGCAAGAAATGCTATTGGGATTTTTATAGGGATTGTGTTGAATCTGTAAATCACTTTGGGTAGTATGAACATCTTAACAATATGAACCTTCCACTCCATGAACATAGGATTTTTTTCCATTTGTTTGTGTCTTCTTTAATTTCTTTTTAACAGTGTTTTGTAGTTTTCAGTGTAGTCTTTCACCTTAGGCCTATTTCTAAGTATTTTATTCTTTTTGATGCTTTTATATATGGAATTTTTTAAAATACCATTTAGGATTGTTCATTTTTAGTGTATAGAGATGCAACTGATTTTGGTATGTTGCTTTTGTATCCTGCAACTTTGCTGAATTCATTTATTAGTTTTAACTGTGTGTGTGTGTGTGTGTGTGTGTGTGTGTGTGTGTGTGTGTAGTCTTTAGGGTTTCCTACATCTAAGATTATATCATCTGCAAATAGATTATTTTACTTCTCCTTTCTGATTTGAATGCCTTTTATTTCTTTCTTGACCAGTTGCTCTGACTAGGACTTCCAGAACTATGTTGAGTAGAAGTGGCGAAAACAGACATCTTGCCTTGTTCCTGATCTTAGAGGAAAAGCTTGCAGTCATGTTGAATATGATGTTAGCTATGGGCTTTTCACATGTGGGCTCTATGATGTGGAGGTAGTTTTCTTCTATTTTGCATTTGTCGAGTTGTTGGTTTTTTTTTTTTAATCATGAAAGGGTGTTGAATCTTGTCATGCTTTCTCTGCCTCAATTTAGATTATCATGTGGTTTTTGCCCTTCATTCTGTTAATTCGGTGTACTATATTGATTGATTTTTATATGTTAAACCATTCTTGCATTTTAGGGATAAATCTCACTTGATCATAGTATATAATCCTTTTAATGTACTGTTGAATTCAGTTCGCTATTATTTTGTTGAGGATTTTTGCATCAATATTCACCAGGAATATTATTGTTCTGTAGTTTTCTTGTAGTGTATTTGTCTGGCTTTGGTATTAGGATAATATTGGTCTCATAGAATAAATTTAGAAATGTTCCTCCTCTTCAACTTTCGTAAGAGTTTCAGGAAGATTGGTATTAATTCTTCTTTAAATGTTTGGTAGAATTCTCCAGTGAAGCCATCTGGTTCTAGGTTTTTCTTTGAGTTGTGTGTGTGTGTGTGTGTGTGTGTGCGCGCACGCACGCGCGCGCATGCCGAGACATAGTCTCGCTCTGTAGCCGGGGCTGGAGTGCAGAGGCATGATCTTGGGTCACTGCAACCTCCACCTCCCAGGTTCAAGCGATTCTCCTTCCTCAGCCTCCCAAGTAGCTAGGACCACAGGCATGCACCACCACACCCGGCTAATTTTTGTATTTTTAGTAGAGATGGGGTTTCACCATGTTGGCCAGGCTGGTCTCAAACTCCTGACCTCAAGTGATCTGGCCGCCTCCCCCTCCCAAAGTGCTGGGATTACAGGCGGGAGCCACCATACCTGGCCTCTTTGAGGTTTTTGATGACTGATTCAATCTTTTTAATAGCTATTGGTCTGTGTAGATTTTCTGTTTCTTCATGATTCAGTCTTGGTGGGCTGGGTGTGTCTAGAAATTTATCCATATCTTCTAGGTTATCCAATTTGTTGGCATACAGTTGTTCATGCTATTCTCTTACAATCCTGTGTTTCTGTGGCATCAGTTATAATGTCCCCTCTCCATTTCTGATTTATTTATATCTTCTTTTTTTAAAAATCTAGTTAAGTTTCTCAATTTTGTTGATTTTTTTTTTTTTTCAAAAACCAACTCTTTTTTTTCCTACTATCTTTCTATTCTCTTTTGTTTGTTTCTGCTCTAATATTTTGTTTCCTTTTGCTAGCTTTGGGTTTATTTGTTTCTTCTTATGGAATTGTCTTTTTATAGTTATTTTGTTTGAAACAGGATCTAAAAATAGGTCTATATTTTGCCTGTGGTGTATTTCTTCAGTCTCTTTAAGTCTATAACATCCCCTTTTCCTTATTTTATGTCATTTATTTGTTCAAGTTATCTGGGTCATATGTCTTAAAATTTTATACATTTTATATTTTGGTGTCAATTAACATGTTCATATTTTCTGTGAGCTCGTAGAGCTAAAGCTCTCTAAAGGTTAGAGCTAGAGGCTGGATAGATTCAGGTTCAACTTTTTCGCTTTTTGGGTAGGAAGACTTCATTGCTTCAGTGATGCTAAGATTGACCTGTCTATCCAGATGTTGTCAGCTTGATCCCTCCACTAGAAAATTCCGCATTATCTTTCCATTTAATGTTTCAGCAGTCATTGGTGATTGTTGCCTAATGTCATTATTTCACTAAAGATTGCAAAATGGTGATTTGTAAAATTCTACCCTTTTTTTCTGCATTTACTGGCTATGGATCCTTTACAAAGAACTCTCCTCATCAATTGTGTGGTTACTCTGAAAAATCCTATAACAAAGGCAAGACAGATACCAGATTCTTTCACTTGATTCCTTAGTTTATAGCATAATGAGCTGATACCACAGCAACCTCATGAACAGCTCGTGTCAGGAATTCCCCAGGCCCTTGAGTCTCTGGGGTGAGTTGTAGGGGTGTGTAGGGTGCTGGGGTTTAAGACCTGCTGAGTAGGTGCTTATCAGAGTTATACTGAAGGACCTGAAGACAGATCATCTTCACATAATCAGCATGACCCATAATCTGTGATGTCACTGAGCTTCTTTTATTTCTGTAGTCAAGGAATGTGCACAAGTAATGCAAATATAATTACTTTTAGTCCTGAGGATTAGGGAACTTGGGGGATGTTCACATTACCTGATGATGTCAATATTGTGTCATGTTTATTTTTTTTTAAAAAAAGAGATGCTTATTTATTACTGAAATAATCTAAACTGAATAAATAACTTTTTAAAAAATTACATTGGCCCGTATTAGGTTCCTGATACGTATTTGGTGTTTCGTTTGTACTGCTGGGTTTTTCTCCCTCCAGTATTGGATGCGTTAACGGGGAGCCTTGAGAAGTTATGAATTTTGGTTTGTTCAGAATTGCTTTTTATAAGTTTCTGTGACCTCATGCACTAAATACTGATGCTTCCACACTCCTGCAAGTATGAAATAAAAGTATGTTTCTTCAGTATTGCATTCCTGCGCCAATTCATTTAGAAGGGTAGAATTTGCACACAGGTCAAATCTTGCATTATTTGCATTTGGGGGGAATACACTCTGAAGGCAGTTTTCTCTCTCTCTGTCTCCTTTTTCCTCCTCCTTTCTTCCTCCTATTCCCACTTTTTTTTTTTTTCTTTTTTTTTGAGATGGAGTTTCGCTCTTGTTGCCCAGGCTGGAATGCAGTGGCGCGATCTTGGCTCACTGCAACCTCCACCTCCCAGGTTCAAGGGATTCTTTTGCCTCAGCCTCCAAGTAGCTGGGATTACAGGCATGTGCCACCACACCTAGCTAATTTTTGTATTTTTAGTATAAATGAGGTTTTGCCATGTTGGTCAGGATGGTCTCAAACTCCTGACCTCAGGTGATCCACCTGCCTCAGCCTCCCAAAATGCTGGGATTACAGGTGTGAGCCACCGCACCTGGCCTATTCCCACTTTTTTTGATCGCCTTCTGTCAGTGGTGCCACAGGTCAGAGGAAGCTCAAAGAAAGCTGGGTCTTTTTTTTAGGTCTGTAACTTTTGAGAGGGATCATCTTGGGTCCATGAAGTGGACTGTCCCTGTTTACTCTGGCTGTGACAGTCAACAATGATCAGCTGTCTTTTAAGTGATACTGCTTCTGCAGCTGTCCGTCTTGATCCCCTCTCTGTGGCTTTTCTAGGTTTTTGTTTCAGAGACATGTCCCCTGCTCTCCTGGTTCAAATAACATGGTGGTGTTCATCTCTCAGACCATGACAGTCCATGAATGCACAGACAGTCCAAGTCTCATGTGATACAGCAGGGCAGTGGACACAGCCCCGGGCAAGAGGGAGAATATACTGCTGTCCTGCTCACTCACGAACTATTTTCAATCCTTTTTATCAGTAGGATTTGAAAAGATTAGAACATTAATCGCAAACCAAATATCAGAGGCTGTGTTGTTGTGTCCCAGTGGTAATCCCACACCCACATGGTAGCTGCTGTTGGAGCTACTACTCGGTTAATTAACGGGCCACCATCATGTACCGTGATCTGTTTTTTCTGGCAGAGGCTCACGGGCGATTTGAATGAACATGATGGAAATGATCTTTAAGTCTTTGTGGAGGGGGCACTAATAGCTACAATTCCCAGAGGATTGTGGTCTTGCTTCAGATTTATCTTGAGTGGGAGTGGGGAGTGGGCAGTTCCAGAGCTTCCACTTGATCCATGATGGCTCCTACTCATGATGAGGGTTCTGCAGGCCATTATGTAAAACCATCCCACTTTGAACTCAGAGCCAGGGAAATAACCATGTGACAGATCCTCTGATTTGTTGGACTCTCTGTGAAAAGGACTGGGGCCAAGGCTCCCTTTATTCCTGGCCTCCCTAAGAGTGATAAGGGAGAGTGATGGCATTTCAGGTTCCCTGGTGCTACCATGCCAGTTCAGACTGTATCCAATAGTCCTCAGAAGGTGGTGGCCTTGGGGTGCCCCTTTTCTTAGGACACAGTTACCTTGAGTCTTGTTGGGAAGGATTGGAGGAATATTTACTGTGTGGGGTGGTATTGCAGGGTCCTTCCTCAAGGGGATCCATCCAGCCTTTCCTTCAGTCAAATTTTGTTGACTGTATGTTGGAGAACTGGCTCAAAGCTGGGAATTGGATGAAGGAATCTCACTTTTCCATGCAGTTGTTGACATCAGCCTTTTGCTCACAAGTTTTTAAACATGTCAAGCAGTACTCGTGCTGATTGCCTGGCCATCTCACCCCACAGCAATGTGTGGCTTATGAGCCACTGTGTAAGGTCACTCCTGGTCCACAGGTCAGCACACCCTGGTTGCCACTGTGACCTGACAAGTTGCC
Organism: Hylobates moloch; assembly: GCF_009828535.3. Classification (NCBI taxonomy): domain Eukaryota; kingdom Metazoa; phylum Chordata; class Mammalia; order Primates; family Hylobatidae; genus Hylobates; species Hylobates moloch. Next base: position 96,296,663 of record NW_026652283.1, read on the forward strand.
ACTTGCTGGTTGTTGTGGTAATTGTGCCTTCCTGCTTCTGATGGTTAAGCGGTCCAATGTTGGTTATGCCAGAACCTCATCATCCCCAGCTACACTAGGGCGCCCCTTGCCATGGCAGCATGCTCTGTCATTCTTGCCTGTAGAGGATGGCCCCACTTGGGGGGCTTCCCAAGTATGCCAGGGCCCTTCTCACCAGTGCCTTCCTGAAGGGAGAGTTCTCTGGGCTCTCCTGGGGAGTAGTGCCAGGTAGTGGGGTCTCTGGTCACCCTTTTTACATTCCCACCTCTTGAGCCATTCTATACCTTTCTCAGGATGCCAAGGCAGTTCTGGCATCCTCACCTCATTTCCTGTAGACCAGTGTCATGTCTAGGTTCCAAGGATCCTCCCAACAGCATAGGGACTAGGCTTTTACCAATGGAATATAGGTCATGGGAGAATACACCCTACCAGTAACTTCCCCATATCCGGCCTGGGATTTTCCCCCTCAAGATCCATTCCCAGTGACCCCCATGGTTAGGTCTTACTTTTGTGGCCTGAGATGTCAGTCTCTTTAAACATTGCCACAGAAGCCTCTGACATTCACAGGATGCCCTGAGTGGATGGCTCACCTGAGCCCATCAAACAGTCACTGTCTTCAAAGCTTCCAAATCACTTAATAAAAGCCAGCTAACCTCACGCTCCTTTCAATGACCAGTAACCCCCAACTCTGCCCCACTCCAGGGGTGGAGCCAGTGCAGATACCGACTGCTCCCTTTTTCTCCATGCCTCCTCCCGGTCCCGCATAGTTGAGGGCCTTGGTATTTGTCTTTGAGGCGTTACCACCCCACTTAGCACCAGCTATAAGGTTCTTGCTATTTGACATTCATGAGATAACAAGGTGCAGACTCACATCCTGATGATCTGCTGTTGAGGCCATTCTCTTTGTCCCTCTTTGGCTGAAGGTTGCCCCCAGAGGCATGGACTACCCGTGCTCCTGGACTTCTGGGCTGAACTCATTCCCCCAGTGTTGGGGCAGGAAGGCAAAAAGACATAAGATCTGAGTGTAAGTTGAGACAATCAGCACAAAGCATACTGAGCTTGCGCAAGACCATTCGCAGAGCTACAGCTGATATAGGCATGTTTTTAAAAACTTTTAAAGGCCAGGCGTGGTGGCTCACATCTGTAATCCCAGCACTTTGGGAGGCCGAGGCAGCGGGTCACCTGAGGTCAGGAGCTTGAGACCAGCCTGGCCAACGTGGTGAAACCCTGTCTCTACTAAAAATACAAAAATTAGCCAGGTATGGGGGCGGGAGGCTGAGGCAGGAGAATTGCTTGAACTGGGGAGGCGGAGGTTGCAGTGAGCCGAGACTGTGCCATTGCACTCCAGCCTGGATCACAAGAGTGAAACTCCGTCTCAAAAAACAAACAAAAAAACAACCAAAAAAACACTTTTCAGGCTGGGCACGGTGGCTCACGCCAGTAATCCCAGAACTTTGGGATCGTGAGGTGGGAGGATTGCTTGAGGCCAGCAGTTGGAGACCAGCCTGGGCGACATAGTGAGATCCTATCTCTACAGAAAATTTGAAAATTATTAGCTGAGCATGGTGGCGCACCCCTGTGGTCCCATCTACTTGGGAACTGAGGTGGGAGGATCACTTGAGCCCAGGAGGTCAAGCCATGATCATGCTGCTGCACTCCAGCCAGAGCAACTGAGCAAGACCCTGACTCAAAAACAAAAAACTCTCCTCCTCTGCCTTCTGTTTTCACTCTATATCGCTCCCAAAGTGCTGGGATATCCATCGGAGATCATTTCACAATGGCAAGGGCTGCATACTCTCCAGAGCTGCATAACGTTTGATCATGTATGTATATTTGTATATATACAAACATGCATGTACAATACACATACAATATAAACCATAATTCATTTTATCACTCTGCATTTTTATTTGTGTCAACATTTTGCTAGGAAAAATTTTCAGAGAGAGTTGAAAGATCATACCGTTAACACATTACTATCAGTCCATCCCTCCATCTGTCTATCAATTCATCTTATTTTTTGGATGCATTTCAAAATAATTTGCAGATACCAATGCCCTCCTCTCGCTAAAATAAATACTTCAGTAGGCATATCATTAACTAGCAGTCAGTGTTTGTTAGTAGCCCCTTTTTCCCCCAAGGTAAAATTTACATACAATGAAATGCACATATCTTAAACGTACCATTTGATGAGGTTTAACAAATGTCTACACCTGCATAATCCAAAACCCTTATCTAGCTATGGAATATTACCATTACCCCAGAAAGTTCCCTTACGTCCCTTCCCAGGCAATACCTACCTCCACTCTCCCAGAGTTAACTATTCTGATTTTTTCTCCCACCATAGGTTAGATTTGCCCTTCCCAGGACTTCATATAAATAGGTTGATGCAGTGTGAACCCAACTGTGTAAGGCTTCTTTCTCTCAACATTTTTGAGATTTATCTACATTATTACAAATACCAGTAGTTTGTTCTTTTTTATTGCTGAGTAGTAGTCCATCATATACATATGCCATAGTTTGCTGAGGCAGGAGAATCGCTTGAACCCAGGAGTTCAAGACTGCCAGGAGATATGATTGAGCCATTGCACTCCAGCCTGGGTGATGGAGCAAGACCCTGTATCCAAAAAATCTTTAAAAATTATAATAATAAATAAGTAATAAAAATAAAAGAATTAGGATCCAAACCAGGTTCACACTGACCTAATGAATATCGTATCATTTCATATTATGAACATCGTACCATACCTTATTACACATATCATATCACATATAATGATCTAATGCAATCATTAGGCCATTATTCCTCTGAAGTTCTTTCATTTCCAAATAATACTCCCTTTCTTTCTTTTAATACCATTGATTTGTTGGAACAACTGAATCATTGGACTTTTAAAATGTCCCACATTTTGGATTTGGCTTATTGCTTCCTTATGGTATTATTAGATTTGTGTTCAATTGTGATTTTGATTCAATAATGAGGACTACTTTCTTTTTTTCTCTTTTTTTTTTTGTGACGGAGTCTTGCTCTGTCGCCCAGGCTGGAATGCAGTGGCACGATCTCGGCTCACTGCAAGCTCCGCCTCCCGGGTTCATGCCATTCTCCTGCCTCAGCCTCTCCGAGTAGCTGGGACTACAGGCGCCCGCCACCATGCCCGGCTAATTTTTTGTATTTTTAGTAGAGACGAGGTTTCACCGTGGTCTCGATCTCCTGACCTCATGATCCGCCCGCCTCGGCCTCCCAAAGTGCTGGGATTACAAGCGTGAGCCACTGCGCCCGGCCATGAGGACTACTTTCTAGATGAGACTGTACTTTGTGTTAAATCATAACATGAGAGACATAATGTCTGGCTATTCCACTTTTATTTAGGCTGAAATTGAACAGATGGAGCACAAAAAATATGCTCAGTCCTTCACACAATTTCCATCAGTGTTTCTAATGGTTTTAGCATCTATTGATGATTATAGCTTAAATCCATTTCACTAAGTGTGGGGGAAAAGGTGTTTTTCAGATGCTTTTATTCCTTCTGCATTTATTATTATTTTGAGACAGGGTCCCTCTCTGTCACCCAGGCTGGACTGCAGTGGCACTATCACATCTCAGCATTGCCTTGACCTCCTGGGCTCGAACAATCTTCCCACCTCAGCCTCCTGAGTAGCTAAGACTACCGGTGCCTGCCACCACACCTGGCTAATTTTGTTTGTTTATTTATTTATTTTAAACAAGAAGTTTAAACAACAAGCTTCTTGAAGGAAAAACTTATCTAGGATTCCTTTTTTTTTAGACTACCCTACTTAAAAGACAAATTGCCCTACATTTAACAGCTATGTACAACAAAGTTATAAAATTGTCCTTGGTTTTACAATGATCAATGAAAAACATTAACATTCTACAATTGAATAAAGTATGCAAGGATTTTTGTGTTGTTTTTTTGTTAAAACAGCAAAATAACTTACTGAAATATAAAGATAAGAGCTGAATGAGCATGCCACTAATGAAGAAAAGGGGGTATTTTTACAGAATCGGTGTTTTTCCCCATCTCATCTCCACTTGATATCAATCAAAACATACCATTGGCCGTTTAGTTAAAAAAAAAAAAAAAAGCAATATACTTGTGCACATTTACCAGTTACTTTGTGTACAATAAAGGAATGGGGAAGGGGGAAATAAAAGAATAGAGAAAACTATACTGTAGTAGTCAGGATGTGGTGGAACAAAATTGCAGTTTTCTAATTGAGAATGTAATCTTGGTCTGTAAAGAACAGAGTTCTGGAGTGAAGTGGGAGGTCCCCTTTTTAGTAGACACCCCCTGTCTGCTGTTGGAACACATCGGTTGTATCTTCATCCTCCAGTTCCAACTGAGCAGGTGTGTCTCTTTCATTGATTGGTTGCCTGTCAAATTGGAATCTGATCTGTCTCATTGACCATCCCTATCGTTCACAACAGGCTTTCATTAGTTTACTAAGTGGTGTATGCCTCTTAATCCTAAACTGCACCACAGAACCCTCCTGCCCTGCCACCTTCAAATTAATATGATCATTGTTCTCAGTCTTGATTCCTTCCTTGGGCTTTTCGTCTGCCACGGCAAGCACCTGAGTCTCAGCTGCCACTTCACAAAAGAGGCACCAAGACTGCACCGAGTGAGCATGCAAGCAGCACCAGGAGTGGGAGAAGAAGGAGGCGGCAGCAGTGGATGAGGGAGACACTAATTTTAAAATTTTTTTATAGATACAGGGTCTCGCCATGTTCCCCAGACTGGTCTTGAACTCCTGGGCTCTTGCAATTCTCCTGCCTCGGCCTCCCAAATTGCTAGGATTACGGGCATGAGCTATTGTGTCCGGGCCCTTCTGTATTTAATTAACTGGGATTCAGTGGAGAATTTTCCATTGTCAATGTTTTGGTAACCCTGAAATACAGTTTTTATGTGAAGGGGAAGTAAACTGCTTGACTCTTTCTCTGTATTTATCACTTTTCAGAGTAATGAGTTGGTACTCTAGCAGTCTCCAAAGGTGACCAATGAATTTTTTCTCCCTGTATATTACGATGAACCTGATAGGTGTTAATATACACGTAGTCATATTTTTTTAAATTGATATCTCTCTTAAGTCTCTCACATGCTCGCTCTGTCTCTCATTTTGACACTCAGATTTCTCCCCAAGAACAGTGGGAGCTTCTTCAGGTTTGCACCTGTGCCTGACGTCTAACTGGCCACCATCCTGGAATGTCCTCCTTCTGCCTCCTGCCCATCTCATTGTCACCACCGTGGGCCACAGCCACATCTCTTCTGCCTTTTTTGCCCGTTCAGGAAAAAGCCAAACATTTGAAAACACATATCTGGTCCTATCATTCTTTCATTTCAGTTTTTCTCCATGGCTCTCAGCATAAAGTCCCGGCCCTTGAATCTGGACTTCAGGGCTCATTCGATCTGGCCCTGGCCTCCTCCTCTGCCTCAGCAGCTGCCATGTTTCAACTGTATTGAGGCTCTGTGGCTCCTGGCCTGTAGTCCTGCCCTCCCTCCCCCAGGCCTCACACGCAGTTTTCTCCATCTGTGTCACCTTCCCCCATGGCTAACTTTGCTTCATCCTAGGCTTTGGCTCAGGCCAGTGGTTCTCAACCTTGGCTGCACATTATATCATCTAGGCAGCTTTAAGAAATTCCAATGTCTGGGTTCCTCCCAAGACCGATTAAAACATGAATGTCTAGGGGTGAGGTCAACTTTGCTTTTTTTTGAGACAGAGTCTCGCACTGTCGCCCAGGCTGGAGTGCAGTGGCGCGATCTCGGCTCACTGCAAGCTCCGCCTCCCAGGTTCACGCCATTCTCCTGCCTCAGCCTCCCTTGTAGCTGGGACTACAGGTGCCTGCCACCAAGCCCAGCTAATTTTTTGTATTTTTAGTAGAGACGGGATTTCACCGTGTTAGCCAGGATGCCTCGGCCTCCCAAAGAACTTTGCTATTTTTAAAAGCTTGCATAGATGATTTTGCTGTGCAGCCAATATTGAGAAACACAGTTTGGGGTGTTTCTTCCTTTGAGAAACTTGCCCTTGCCCCTCCCCTCAACCCCGCCACGCCTGGCTGCCCTGCCATTTATTTCTGCTGCTGCATTCTGCTCTAACCCTTACTTTACCACGTTGACCTCACTGTGTTAACCCTTGGGTTTCTTCCAGGCTAGATGGAAGCTCCATATGGGTTGTGGCCACATCTGTGTGGTTCTCGTCTGTGATTACTCAGCACATAAGAGGTGCTTGGTAATATGATATTTGTAAATGGATGGTGGGGAGATATTTAGACTGGACTTTGAGGTCATTGGAGGGTAGAGACAGTGTCCCACCATGTATGGGACAAAGGCCAGATTCCATTGTCTCCCCCCATCATTTTTTCCCAGCCTTATCTCCTGCTCCTCTGACCTCTTTCACTTAGATAGGTGGATTTCAAACAGCTCTACCCTTTTCCGAATTCTGCCAGAAGTTGCTTGGCCTCCTTTCTACCTGTCTAATGAATGTTCCCACCTCATGGGCCACCTTTGAACTTAGGAAACTTGTGAGGAACACTTATTTGACACTTAGCCATGTATATACTATGAGAATGTTTTCAAGAGCATCCATTGAGACACCTGGTGTAAAATAATTTTTCTATTTTTGTGAGTTTAGGAGACTTTTCCTTTCAACAGAAATTAAAGCCTTATTTACTAGAAGAATAAAGTGATGTTAAATTGACACTTGCCCTTTTAAAAATGATTCTTAGTTTTTTGTGTTTATTTAGCTTTATTGTAATTCACATACAGTAAAGCTCTCCATTTGCCCCTATGAATTCTTCTCTGAGTTGTTTAACTTCTGCTCCCCAGTGGGATTTCAGGCATGTGTGATCTAGGACTCATGCTGCCACAGTTGCTTCCAAATACAGCTTCAAGGGCAACCCCCAAAGCCACTATGGACTATGATGCTACTGTGACTAAAGCTAGTATTGTGACCTTTGAAAGCCTAAAGATGCACAAGGAATCTGACCCATAATGGAGAGCACTAGTTAGATGGCTTCTTAAAACCCTGGTTCTATTGGCACCTGTGGCCTGTTGCTGCCTTATCCACCAGAGGGCAGTGTTCCACTCGGCTTAACAGTCGAACCCACACCCCCACCACCCGTTGAGGTCTTGCCTTTCAAAATCCTAACATTTTAGCTTCTGAAGAGACCCCAAAACAGTGTTTCTTAAAATCGGGCTTAATAGAAATAAATCTTACATTGCAACCAAATATACATGCATACATATACAACTCCACATATGTATATATAACAAAAGTTTTATAAAGTAATACTTTACTATGTGTAATATACTTCTTTCTTTCTTTCTCTCTCTCTTTCTTTCTTTCTTTCTTTCTTTCTTTCTTTCTTTCTTTCTTTCCTTCCTTTTTCTTTCTGCCTGCCTGCCTTCCTTCCTTCCTTCTTGCCTTCCTTCCTTCCTTCTCGTTCTTTCTTTTGACGGAGTCTCGCTCTGTCACTGGGCTGGAGTACAGTGGCATGATCTCGGCTCACTGCAACCTCTGCCTCTCCGGTTCCAGCGATTCTCCTGACCCAACCTCCCGAGTAGCTATTTTTTTTTTAATTTTTGGTAGAGATGGGGTTTCACCACGTTAGCCAGGATGGTCTCGATATCCTGAGCTCGTGATCCACCCGCCTCAGCCTCCCAAAGTGCAGGGATTACAGGCGTGAGCCACCACACCCAGCCCAAAGCCCTTGTTTTTAACCACTATACAAACTGTCTCCTTTGATATAACTGAGAATGTTGATGAAACCATATGGTCTTTCTAAAAGGTAGGTATAGGGTCACTTTCTCATCACCTATCCAATTTAATGCTACATACGTGTACTTCCTCATCACCTATCTAATTTAATGCTCTGTACGTAGAGATACTCTGGTTTGTCTACAGTGTGTATAATTTCATATTAATTCAAGTTAGGAAATACTTGTAACTGAAAATAATGTCTATGATATGTTTCAAGAAAAGAATAGCTATTAAAATAATAAATTAGCTTTGTGTTTTGCGAAACAAGATTTTATTACCTTAATTATGGACTTCCTTGAATGCAGATGTCCCTACTTTAAAGTTTTAACTGAGCCAAAATTGCTATTGTGACATGCAATGTATAGACAGACAGATAGATAGATGATAGATAAATAGATAGATGATAGATAGATAGACGATAGATAGATAGATAGATAGATAGATAGATAGATAGATAGATAGATA